>NW_028320098.1:0-35000 GCF_062004578.1 Staurois parvus | reverse complement strand
GATGAAGGTTCTTATTATTTAATTATTATTCTTATGAATTTTATTGTTCTGATGAGGATGATGATGGTGATGATGATGATGATGATGAAGGTTCTTGTTATTTAATTATTATTCTTATGAATATTATTGTTCTGATGAGGATGATGATGATGATGATGATGATGATGATGATGATGGTGATGATGATGAAGATGGTGATGATGATGATGGTGATGATGATGATGAAGGTTCTTGTTATTTAATTATTATTCTTATGAATATTATTGTTCTGATGATCATTATTCTCATTACTATTATTATTAATATTTCTACTATTATGATTATTTTTGCTACTATGATTACTATGATTGTTGTTGTGAGGATGATGATGATTATTATTATTATTACTACTACTACCGCTATTATATATTATTATTATTATTGTGATGAGGATGATGATGATGATGATACCAATGTAAGTAAAGCATTCCACGTGCGGCTCCAGGTGAGATCAGACTCCACCCCCCGCGGTGACATCTCAGGCTCATCTCCATCATACGAATCAATTATTCCGGAGACGGGAACGCCGCACTGCGGGACACGGAATTCTATTCTTCTTTTATTCAGATAGCCAGCAGGGACATGTTGTGTTTTGATGCGTTTCGCACTTTTCCAGCAAGCGTCCAGTGAAATGCGTCAGTCAGGGCTGGATCCTGCTGGCTATTTTAATAAAGGAATAATATATTTTGTATCTCGGTGTTCCTGTTGCTGGTGTAACATAATTGCAATTTGTCGCATCTTCACTGAGCAGATTCCTGAACGGACGATGTTTACCAAAAATGTCCTCTAAATCCCCCCCCCCCATCCAACTCCCCCCCTCCCCCCCCCCACCCCCTCCTCGGTTGAAGCCACATAGCTAAATTCTTATTCCTTCTGTCTTCATTCTGCAGTCCTCAGTGTGATGGCCGATGTCATTCAACCTTCTTACCCTGAGCCCAGGTGGTTCTGGGTCCAGCTCATGACTGGACAGTGAAAGGAAAAGCAACAAAGTGAGGAGCTCATCTCTCTGTCACTCTGCTCTCTCCTCCAATCAGCATACTTCCTGTCAGCAGATGAACTGATTGGCTCGTGCTGCTTCTTCCTCTCACACTCCAAGCTCTGAACAGTGGGAAGAATGTCCCTTACATTGGGGGGTCAGTGGGAAGAATGTCCCTTACATTGGGGGTCAGTGGGAAGAATGTCCCTTACATTGGGGGTCAGTGGGAAGAATGTCCCTTACATTGGGGGTCAGTGGGAAGAATGTCCCTTACATTGGGGGTCAGTGGGAAGAATGTCCCTTACATTGGGGGTCAGTGGGAAGAATGTCCCTTACATTGGGGGTCAGTGGGAAGAATGTCCCTTACATTGGGGGTCAGTGGGAAGAATGTCCCTTACATTGGGGGTCAGTGGGAAGAATGTCCCTTACATTGGGGGGTCAGTGGGAAGAATGTCCCTTACATTGGGGGTCAGTGGGAAGAATGTCCCTTACATTGGGGGGTCAGTGGGAAGAATGTCCCTTACATTGGGGGTCAGTGGGAAGAATGTCCCTTACATTGGGGGTCAGAGGGAAGAATGTCCCTTACATTGGGGGTCAGAGGGAAGAATGTCCCTTACATTGGGGGGTCAGTGGGAAGAATGTCCCTTACATTGGTGGTCAGAGGGAAGAATGTCCCTTACATTGGGGGTCAGTGGGAAGAATGTCCCTTACATTGGAGGTCAGTGGGGGGAATGTCCCTTACATTGGGGATCAGTGGGAAGAATGTCCCTTACATTGGTGGTCAGTGGGAAGAATGTCCCTTACATTGGGGGTCAGTGGGAAGAATGTCCCTTACATTGGGGGTCAGTGGGAAGAATGTCCCTTACATTGGGGGTCAGTGGGAAGAATGTCCCTTACATCGGGGGGTCAGTGGGAAGAATGTCCCTTACATCGGGGGGTCAGTGGGAAGAATGTCCCTTACATTGGGGGTCAGTGGGAAGAATGTCCCTTACATTGGGGATCAGTGGGAAGAATGTCCCTTACATTGGGGATCAGTGGGAAGAATGTCCCTTACATTGGGGGTCAGTGGGAAGAATGTCCCTTACATTGGGGGTCGGTGGGAAGAATGTCCCTTACATTGGGGGTCAGTGGGAAGAATGTCCCTTACATTGGGGATCAGTGGGAAGAATGTCCCTTACATTGGGGATCAGTGGGAAGAATGTCCCTTACATTGGGGGTCAGTGGGAAGAATGTCCCTTACATTGGGGATCAGTGGGAAGAATGTCCCTTACATTGGGGATCAGTGGGAAGAATGTCCCTTACATTGGGGGTCAGAGGGAAGAATGTCCCTTACATTGGGGATCAGTGGGAAGAATGTCCCTTACATTGGGGGTCAGAGGGAAGAATGTCCCTTACATTGGGGTGGTCAGTGGGAAGAATGTCCCTTACATTGGGGGTCAGTGGGAAGAATGTCCCTTACATTGGGGATCAGTGGGAAGAATGTCCCTTACATTGGGGGTCAGTGGGAAGAATGTCCCTTACATTGGGGGTCAGGGGGAAGAATGTCCCTTACATTGGGGGTCAGTGGGGAGAATGCTCCTTACATTGGGGGTCAGTGGGAAGAATGTCCCTTACATTGGGGGTCAGTGGGAAGAATGTCCCTTACATTGGGGGTCAGTGGGAAGAATGTCCCTTACATTGGGGGTCAGTGGAAAGAATGTCCCTTACATTGGGGGTCAGTGGGAAGAATGTCCCTTACATTGGGGGTCAGTGGGAAGAATGTCCCTTACATTGGGGGTCAGTGGGAAGAATGTCCCTTACATTGGGGATCAGTGGGAAGAATGTCCCTTACATTGGGGATCAGTGGGAAGAATGTCCCTTACATTGGGGATCAGTGGGAAGAATGTCCCTTACATTGGGGGTCAGAGGGAAGAATGTCCCTTACATTGGGGTGGTCAGTGGGAAGAATGTCCCTTACATTGGGGGTCAGTGGGAAGAATGTCCCTTACATTGGGGGTCAGTGGGAAGAATGTCCCTTACATTGGGGATCAGTGGGAAGAATGTCCCTTACATTGGGGATCAGTGGGAAGAATGTCCCTTACATTGGGGGTCAGTGGGAAGAATGTCCCTTACATTGGGGATCAGTGGGAAGAATGTCCCTTACATTGGGGGTCAGAGGGAAGAATGTCCCTTACATTGGGGATCAGTGGGAAGAATGTCCCTTACATTGGGGGGGTCAGTGGGAAGAATGTCCCTTACATTGGGGTGGTCAGTGGGAAGAATGTCCCTTACATTGGGGGTCAGTGGGAAGAATGTCCCTTACATTGGGGGTCAGTGGGAAGAATGTCCCTTACATTGGGGGTCAGTGGGAAGAATGTCCCTTACATTGGGGGTCAGTGGGAAGAATGTCCCTTACATTGGTGATCAGGGGGAAGAATGTCCCTTACATTGGGGGGGTCAGTGGGAAGAATGTCCCTTACATTGGGGGTCAGTGGGAAGAATGTCCTTTACATTGGTGATCAGTGGGAAGAATGTCCCTTACATTGGTGATCAGTGGGAAGAATGTCCCTTACATTGGGGGTCAGTGGGAAGAATGTCCCTTACATTGGTGATCAGTGGGAAGAATGTCCCTTACATTGGGGGTCAGTGGGAAGAATGTCCCTTACATTGGGGGTCAGTGGGAAGAATGTCCTTTACATTGGTGATCAGTGGGAAGAATGTCCCTTACATTGGGGGTCAGTGGGAAGAATGTCCCTTACATTGGGGGTCAGTGGGAAGAATGTCCCTTACATTGGTGGTCAGTGGGAAGAATGTCCCTTACATTGGGGGGTCAGTGGGAAGAATGTCCCTTACATTGGGGGTCAGTGGGAAGAATGTCCCTTACATTGGGGATCAGTGGGAAGAATGTCCCTTACATTGGGGGTCAGTGGGAAGAATGTCCCTTACATTGGGGGTCAGTGGGAAGAACGTCCCTTACATTGGTGGTCAGTGGGAAGAATGTCCCTTACATTGGGGATCAGTGGGAAGAATGTCCCTTACATTGGGGATCAGTGGGAAGAATGTCCCTTATATTGGGGATCAGTGGGAAGAATGTCCCTTACATTGGGGGTCAGTGGGAAGAATGTCCCTTACATTGGGGGGTCAGTGGGAAGAATGTCCCTTACATTGGGGTCAGTGGGAAGAATGTCCCTTACATTGGTGGTCAGTGGGAAGAATGTCCCTTACATTGGGGGTCAGTGGGAAGAATGTCCCTTACATTGGGGGTCAGTGGGAAGAATGTCCCTTACATTGGGGGTCAGTGGAGGGAATGCCCCTTACATTGGGGGTCAGTGGGAGGAATGCCCCTTACATTGGGGGTCAGTGGGAGGAATGCCCCTTACATTGGGGGTCAGTGGAGGGAATGCCCCTTACATTGGGGGTCAGTGGGAGGAATGCCCCTTACATTGGGGGTCAGTGGGAGGAATGACCCTTACATTGGGGGTCAGTGGAGGGAATGCCCCTTACATTGGGTGTCAGTGGAGGGAATGCCCCTTACATTGGGGGGTCAGTGGGAGGAATGCCCCTTACATTGGGGGTCAGTGGGAGGAATGCCCCTTACATTGGGGGTCAGTGGAGGGAATGCCCCTTACATTGGGGGTCAGTGGGAGGAATGTCCCTTACATTGGGGGTCAGTGGAGGGAATGCCCCTTACATTGGGGGTCAGTGGGGGGAATGCCCCTTACATTGGGGGTCAGTGGAGGGAATGCCCCTTACATTGGGGGTCAGTGGAGGGAATGCCCCTTACATTGGGCGGTCAGTGGGAGGAATGCCCCTTACATTGGGGGTCAGTGGAGGGAATGCCCCTTACATTGGGGGTCAGTGGAGAGAATGCCCCTTACATTGGGGGTCAGTGGAGGGAATGCCCCTTACATTGGGGGTCAGTGGAGAGAATGCCCCTTACATTGGGGGTCAGTGGAGGGAATGCCCCTTACATTGGGGGTCAGTGGAGTGAATGCCCCTTACATTGGGAGGCAGTGGAGGGAATGCCCCTTACATTGGGGGTCAGTGGAGGGAATGCCCCTTACATTGGGGGTCAGTGGAGAGAATGCCCCTTACATTGGGGGTCAGTGGAGGGAATGCCCCTTACATTGGGGGTCAGTGGAGAGAATGCCCCTTACATTGGGGGTCAGTGGAGGGAATGCCCCTTACATTGGGGGTCAGTGGAGAGAATGCCCCTTACATTGGGGGTCAGTGGAGGGAATGCCCCTTACATTGGGGGTCAGTGGAGTGAATGCCCCTTACATTGGGAGGCAGTGGAGGGAATGCCCCTTACATTGGGGGTCAGTGGAGAGAATGCCCCTTACATTGGGGGTCAGTGGAGGGAATGCCCCTTACATTGGGGGTCAGTGGAGGGAATGCCCCTTACATTGGGGGTCAGTGGAGGGAATGCCCCTTACATTGGGGGTCAGTGGAGGGAATGCCCCTTACATTGGGGGTCAGTGGAGAGAATGCCCCTTACATTGGGGGTCAGTGGAGGGAATGCCCCTTACATTGGGGGTCAGTGGAGAGAATGCCCCTTACATTGGGGGTCAGTGGAGGGAATGCCCCTTACATTGGGGGTCAGTGGAGAGAATGCCCCTTACATTGGGGGTCAGTGGAGGGAATGCCCCTTACATTGGGGGTCAGTGGAGTGAATGCCCCTTACATTGGGAGGCAGTGGAGGGAATGCCCCTTACATTGGGCGGTCAGTGGGTGGAATGCCCCTTACATTGGGGGTCAGTGGGTGGAATGCCCCTTACATTGGGGGTCAGTGGGGAGAATGCACCTTACATTGGGGGTCAGTGGAGGGAATGCCCCTTACATTGGGGGTCAGTGGAGAGAATGCCCCTTACATTGGGGGTCAGTGGAGGGAATGCCCCTTACATTGGGGGTCAGTGGAGAGAATGCCCCTTACATTGGGGGTCAGTGGAGGGAATGCCCCTTACATTGGGGGTCAGTGGAGAGAATGCCCCTTACAATGGGGGTCAGTGGAGGGAATGCCCCTTACATTGGGGGTCAGTGGAGGGAATGCCCCTTACATTGGGGGGTCAGTAAGAGGAATGCCCCTTACATTGGGGGTCAGTGGAGGGAATGCCCCTTACATTGGGGGTCAGTGGAGAGAATGCCCCTTACATTGGGGGTCAGTGGAGGGAATGCCCCTTACATTGGGGGTCAGTGGAGGGAATGCCCCTTACATTGGGGGTCAGTGGAGGGAATGCCCCTTACATTGGGGGGTCAGTAAGAGGAATGCTCCCTACATTGGTTATTATCAGCCCCTAGCATCATGGAGGAACTCTTCTTGAGAATGTTTGCACAGGAGGGTCAGACCGCCTACTCCACACAGTACAGTGGTGCGGGTTCAGTGGTCGCCCCTTGCACAGTGCTCCAATCAAGAGTCCTGCTCAGGGTGTCTGGGGGCTTTTGATGGGAGCAGAGGGGGAGCAGGAGGCGTGTCTTATTGTTGGTGATCCATGGGGGGGGGCGGTTGTGGGGATGGAATCAGTGGTGTGACTCTCCAGTGTGCTGCCATCATGGGGGACTTCAACCCTTTCTGCAGCACGAAGGCTGGCCACACTTCAGATACTTCAGACAATTTTCCGTATAATCTGAGGTCAAAGCGAAACACTATTCAATGAAATCTAAAGGCAATTGAAGGAGAGAATTGTATAATGTGTGGCCCCCCTGAGTGAGGAAATGACAGGTGAATGTAGTTCTGTATTGTCGTCTTGCCTGCAATATACAGAAGCTCCGGCCGTCTTCCTATAAGTCGTCTGCAGATGTCCCTCCGAATCGTCACGTCTCCTCGGATATCTCTCCAGCAATCAATGACTAACTATATTTTGTGTTTTCTTTTTTTTTTCAGATTTCATATTTTTACAAAAATGTGCTGACAAAAAGGACAGCGTGTTCCTTGCGCTGTGTCCGTCCTCGGGGAGGAATAACATTTTTGTCAGGTCTGGTGAATTCCCTCTCTGTGATACCAGAGAATCGGCATCATAACAATCGTTCGCATGCTGCTCGAGTAAACATTGTTCTGCCTTCCTCTGTCCTCATTTGCTCTTTCTTCTCCCCCCCCCCAAAAAAGCTGAGCTCATAAAGAAGGCGAGATTGTGCCACACTCACTGACAGGATATTCCGAGACATTCAACTATACGACACATCACCCTTTTGTAGGCTTTTTGTTACATTGTGGCCAAATGAAAAATATGAGTTCAGGAAGGTCATCCAAATGGAATGTTTTTGGTTGGTAAACATTCCGAATATTACTTCAACGTTTACCCAAATATCATTTTTTTGTGGCTTTTTATGGGTTTGCTGTTCCATATTTTGTTTTCTGTATATTGAGGAGATAATAATAAATGTTCTTTCAGTGGCCATCTGTGTGTCCTGGAAGGTGGAAAGTGGACCTCAACTTCTCTTCAGCTTTGGATAGAGTGATGAAGGGTTGGACATGTGACCCCATTGGGGTAAGTTCCAGAATTCCATAGTCAGGGCCGGTGTCCACAGCCTTTTGTTTTTTTTTCAAGCGGGTTTTGCCTTTCAATACAAATCTATGATCACCTGATGCAGAAGATGGTCAACTGCAGATCGATTGCAGCTATTGATCAATTCAGAATGATCTAAACCCACAAGTGATCCAGAAAAGGTAAAACAAACACAGAAAACATCAAGATTCCCGTCACTTCCTGCCCTGGTGACAACACAGGAAGTAAGCCAGCATGGGCATCCTTACCGGTTGTGTTCCTCAAACCATTCTTGAATTCATCAGACCAGGTCACCTTCTTCCATTGCTCCACGGTCAAGTTTTGATGCTCCCGTGACCATTGTAGGCACTTTCGGCTGTAGACACTTGTTAGCATGCACACCCTGACTGGTCTGTCCCTACTTTGCTCAATACAGACTACACAAACCAGCTTTCCCTCCCCACCTCCATTAATGAACCTTCCCCCCACCTCCATCATTGAGCCTTCCCTCCCCACCTCCATCAATAAACCTTCCCCCTCACCTCCATCAAGGTGCCTTCCCTCCCCACTTCAATCAATGAGCCTTCCCTGCCCGCCTCCATCAATGAGCCTTTCCTCCCCACCTCCATCAATGAGCCTTCCTTCCCCACTTCCATCAATGAGCCTTCCCTTCCACCTCCATCAATAAGCCTTCCCTTCCACCTCCATCAATGAGCCTTCCCTTCCACCTCCATCAATAAGCCTTCCCTCCCCACCTCCATCAATGAGCCTTCCCTTCCACCTCCATCAATGAGCCTTCCCTTCCACCTCCATCAATGAGCCTTCCCTTCCACCTCCATCAAGGTGCCTTCCTTCCCCACTTCCATCAATGAGCCTTCCCTCCTCACCTCCATCAATGAGCCTTCCCTTCCACCTCCATCAATAAGCCTTCCCTCCCCACCTCCATCACTGAGCCTTCCCTTCCACCTCCATCAATGAGCCTTCCCTTCTACCTCCATCAAGGTGCCTTCCTTCCCCACTTCCATCAATGAGCCTTCCCTTCCACCTCCATCAATAAGCCTTCCCTCCCCACCTCCATCAATGAGCCTTCCCTTCCACCTCCATCAAGGTGCCTTCCCTCCCCACCTCCATCAATGAGCCTTCCCTTCCACCTCCATCAATGAGCCTTCCCTTCCACCTCCATCAAGGTGCCTTCCCTCCCCACCTCCATCAATGAGCCTTCCCTCCCCACCTCCATCAATGAGCCTTCCCTTCCACCTCCATCAAGGTGCCTTCCTTCCCCACCTCCATCAATGAGCCTTCCCTTCCACCTCCATCAATAAGCCTTCCCTCCCCACCTCCATCAATGAGCCTTCCCTTCCACCTCCATCAATGAGCCTTCCCTTCCACCTCCATCAATGAGCCTTCCCTTCCACCTCCATCAAGGTGCCTTCCTTCCCCACTTCCATCAATGAGCCTTCCCTCCTCACCTCCATCAATGAGCCTTCCCTTCCACCTCCATCAATAAGCCTTCCCTCCCCACCTCCATCAATGAGCCTTCCCTTCCACCTCCATCAATGAGCCTTCGCTTCCACCTCCATAAATGAGCCTTCCCTCCTCACCTCCATCAATGAGCCTTCCCTTCTACCACCATCAATGAGCCTTCCCTTCTACCTCCATCAAGGTGCCTTCCTTCCCCACTTCCATCAATGAGCCTTCCCTTCTACCTCCATCAATAAGCCTTCCCGCCCCACCTCCATCAATGAGCCTTCCCTTCCACCTCCATCAATGAGCCTTCCCTTCCACCTCCATCAATAAGCCTTCCCGCCCCACCTCCATCAATAGGCCTTCCCTCCCCACCTCCATCAATGAGCCTTCCCTTCCACCTCCATCAATGAGCCTTCCCTTCCACCTCCATCAATGAGCCTTCCCTTCCACCTCCATCAATGAACCTTCCCTTCTACCTCCATCAATGAGCCTTCCCTTCTACCTCCATCAAGGTGCCTTCCTTCCCCACTTCCATCAATGAGCCTTCCCTTCTACCTCCATCAATAAGCCTTCCCGCCCCACCTCCATCAATGAGCCTTCCCTTCCACCTCCATCAATGAGCCTTCCCTTCCACCTCCATCAATAAGCCTTCCCTTCCACCTCCATCAATAAGCCTTCCCTCCCCACCTCCATCAATGAGCCTTCCCTTCCACCTCCATCAATGAGCCTTCCCTTCCACCTCCATCAATGAGCCTTCCCTTCCACCTCCATCAAGGTGCCTTCCTTCCCCACTTCCATCAATGAGCCTTCCCTCCTCACCTCCATCAATGAGCCTTCCCTTCCACCTCCATCAATAAGCCTTCCCTCCCCACCTCCATCACTGAGCCTTCCCTTCCACCTCCATCAATGAGCCTTCCCTTCTACCTCCATCAAGGTGCCTTCCTTCCCCACTTCCATCAATGAGCCTTCCCTTCCACCTCCATCAATGAGCCTTCCCTTCCACCTCCATCAAGGTGCTTTCCTTCCCCACCTCCATCAATGAGCCTTCCCTTCCACCTCCATCAATGAGCCTTCCCTTCTACCTCCATCAAGGTGCCTTCCTTCCCCACTTCCATCAATGAGCCTTCCCTTCCACCTCCATCAATAAGCCTTCCCTCCCCACCTCCATCAATGAGCCTTCCCTTCCACCTCCATCAATGAGCCTTCCCTTCCACCTCCATCAAGGTGCCTTCCTTCCCCACCTCCATCAATGAGCCTTCCCTTCCACCTCCATCAATGAGCCTTCCCTTCCACCTCCATCAAGGTGCCTTCCCTCCCCACCTCCATCAATGAGCCTTCCCTTCCACCTCCATCAATGAGCCTTCCCTTCCACCTCCATCAAGGTGCCTTCCTTCCCCACCTCCATCAATGAGCCTTCCCTTCCACCTCCATCAAGGTGCCTTCCCTCCCCACCTCCATCAATGAGTCTTCCCTTCCACCTCCATCAATGAGCCTTCCCTTCCACCTCCATCAATGAGCCTTCCCTTCCACCTCCATCGAGGTGCCTTCCTTCCCCACTTCCATCAATGAGCCTTCCCTCCTCACCTCCATCAATGAGCCTTCCCTTCCACCTCCATCAATAAGCCTTCCCTCCCCACCTCCATCAATGAGCCTTCCCTTCCACCTCCATCAATGAGCCTTCCCCCCTCACCTCCATCAAGGTGCCTTCCCTCCCCACCTCCATCAATGAGCCTTCCCTCCTACCTCCATCAATAAGCCTTCCCTCCCCACCTCCATCACTGAGCCTTCCCTTCCACCTCCATCAATGAGCCTTCCCTTCCACCTCCATCAAGGTGCCTTCCTTCCCCACCTCCATCAACGAGCCTTCCCTTCCACCTCCATCAAGGTGCCTTCCTTCCCCACCTCCATCAATGAGCCTTCCCTTCCACCTCCATCAATAAGCCTTCCCTCCCCACCTCCCTCAATGAGCCTTTCCTTTCACCTCCATCAATGAGCCTTCCCCCCTCACCTCCATCAAGGTGCCTTCCCTCCCCACCTCCATCACTGAGCCTTCCCTTCCACCTCCATCAATGAGCCTTCCCTTCTACCTCCATCAAGGTGCCTTCCTTCCCCACTTCCATCAATGAGCCTTCCCTTCCACCTCCATCAATAAGCCTTCCCTCCCCACCTCCATCAATGAGCCTTCCCTTCCACCTCCATCAAGGTGCCTTCCTTCCCCACCTCCATCAATGAGCCTTCCCTTCCACCTCCATCAAGGTGCCTTCCCTCCCCACCTCCATCAATGAGCCTTCCCTTCCACCTCCATCAATGAGCCTTCGCTTCCACCTCCATCAATGAGCCTTCCCTCCTCACCTCCATCAATGAGCCTTCCCTTCCACCTCCATCAATGAGCCTTCCTTCCCCACTTCCATCAATGAGCCTTCCCTTCCACCTCCATCAATAAGCCTTCCCGCCCCACCTCCATCAATGAGCCTTCCCTTCCACCTCCATCAATAAGCCTTCCCTCCCCACCTCCATCAATGAGCCTTCCCTTCCACCTCCATCAATGAGCCTTCCCTTCCACCTCCATCAATGAGCCTTCCCTTCCACCTCCATCAAGGTGCCTTCCTTCCCCACTTCCATCAATGAGCCTTCCCTCCTCACCTCCATCAATGAGCCTTCCCTTCCACCTCCATCAATAAGCCTTCCCTCCCCACCTCCATCACTGAGCCTTCCCTTCCACCTCCATCAATGAGCCTTCCCTTCTACCTCCATCAAGGTGCCTTCCTTCCCCACTTCCATCAATGAGCCTTCCCTTCCACCTCCATCAATAAGCCTTCCCTCCCCACCTCCATCAATGAGCCTTCCCTTCCACCTCCATCAAGGTGCCTTCCCTCCCCACCTCCATCAATGAGCCTTCCCTTCCACCTCCATCAATGAGCCTTCCCTTCCACCTCCATCAAGGTGCCTTCCCTCCCCACCTCCATCAATGAGCCTTCCCTCCCCACCTCCATCAATGAGCCTTCCCTTCCACCTCCATCAAGGTGCCTTCCTTCCCCACCTCCATCAATGAGCCTTCCCTTCCACCTCCATCAAGGTGCCTTCCCTCCCCACCTCCATCAATGAGCCTTCCCTTCCACCTCCATCAATGAGCCTTCCCTTCCACCTCCATCAATGAGCCTTCCCTTCCACCTCCATCAAGGTGCCTTCCTTCCCCACTTCCATCAATGAGCCTTCCCTCCTCACCTCCATCAATGAGCCTTCCCTTCCACCTCCATCAATAAGCCTTCCCTCCCCACCTCCATCAATGAGCCTTCCCTTCCACCTCCATCAATGAGCCTTTCCCTCTCACCTCCATCAAGGTGCCTTCCCTCCTCACCTCCATCAAGGTGCCTTCCCTCCCCACCTCCATCAATGAGCCTTCCCTCCCACCTCCATCAAGGTGCCTTCCCTCCTCACCTCCATCAATGAGCCTTCCCTCCCACCTCCATCAAGGTGCCTTCCTTCCCCACCTCCATCAATGAGCCTTCCCTTTCACCTCCATCAAGGTGCCTTCCTTCCCCACCTCCATCAATGACCCTTCCCTTCCACCTCCATCAATAAGCCTTCCCTCCCCACCTCCCTCAATGAGCCTTCCCTTCCACCTCCATCAATAAGCCTTCCCTCCCCACCTCCCTCAAAGAGCCTTCCCTTCCACCTCCATCAATGAGCCTTCCCTTCCACCTCCCTCAAAGAGCCTTCCCTTCCACCTCCATCAATAAGCCTTCCCTCCCCACCTCCATCAATGAGCCTTCCCTTCCACCTCCATCAATGAGCCTTCCCTTCCACCTCCATCAATGAGCCTTCCCTTCCACCTCCATCAATGAGCCTTCCCTTCTACCTCCATCAAGGTGCCTTCCTTCCACCTCCATCAATGAGCCTTCCCTTCTACCTCCATCAAGGTGCCTTCCTTCCCCACTTCAATCAATGAACCTTCCCTTCCACCTCCATCAAGGTGCCTTCCTTCCCCACTTCCATCAATGAGCCTTCCCTCCTCACCTCCATCAATGAGCCTTCCCTTCCACCTCCATCAATAAGCCTTCCCTCCCCACCTCCATCAATGAGCCTTCCCTTCCACCTCCATCAATGAGCCTTCCCCCCTCACCTCCATCAAGGTGCCTTCCATCCCCACCTCCATCAATGAGCCTTCCCTTCCACCTCCATCAATGAGCCTTCCCTTCCACCTCCATCAAGGTGCCTTCCCTCCCCACCTCCATCAATGAGCCTTCCCTTCCACCTCCATCAATGAGCCTTCCCTTCCACCTCCATCAAGGTGCCTTCCCTCCCCACCTCCATCAATGAGCCTTCCCTTCCAGTACACACCAGTACACACAATGTGTGTACTGGATATATGAGGTGTTGTGACAGGAGGTCAGGAAGAACTATGGGATGTGTCCAGGATGGGAGGTATGTGTGTCCCGGGTTCCGGCTCTACACAGACAATTTTCCTGCTGTGCTGTGTAGTCAGCCTGTGTGGCTCACTGATGAGTTAATGAGCTCAGGAGTAGTGAGTTGAGGGCCCCGGGCTCTATAACACTCCCAGGCTGCATAGAGAGAACGCTCCAACCTGGAACCAGTTGGCTGTGCAGGACAGACTGGGGAGCAACCCAACCATCCTGTGGTGAGATAATCTGTGTGATCTTAGACTGTGTGACCCCCCCGTGTCTGGGCAGCAGTAGGCTGTACTCAGCTAGATAGGAACCTGTGTTTGCAGTCAGACGCTTTATTTTCTGTTTGTATTCTTTTGCTGTTTTTACCATATGCACCGCGTGTTCACCTGACTTTGTAAATAAAGCACAACTTTTCATCAAGTACCTGCTGTTGTGCTGAGCCTCTTCCACGGTGTTCTGACCCGTCCAGGGGGTCAAGCACAACCCTCTACTGATCTAATCCCTCACAGGTGTGTACTGGATATATGAGGTGTGACAATTCAATTCCCGGAACTCCCGTGGAGTAGCACTATGGTGGTGAGTCACAGTCCACCATGACAATGCTCCTGCACAGTCTCCACCACGACAATGCTCCGGCACAGTCTCCACCACGACGATGCTTCGGCACACTCTCCACCATGACGATGCTCCGGCACACTCTCCACCACGACAGTGCTCCGGCACACTCTCCACCACGACAGTGCTCCGGCACACTCTCCACCACGACAATGCTCCGGCACACTCTCCACCTCGACAATGCTCCGGCATAGTCTCCATCACGACAATGCTCCGCACACTCTCCACCACGACAGTGCTCCAGGACACTATCCACCACAACAGTGCTCCGGCACACTCTCCACCACGACAATGCTCCGGCATAGTCTCCATCACGACAATGCTCTGCACACTCTCCACCACGACAGTGCTCCAGGACACTATCCACCACAACAGTGCTTCGGCACACTCTCCACCACGACAATGCTCCGGCACAGTCTCCATCACGACAATGCTCCGCACACTCTCCACCACGACAATGCTCCTGCACATAATGCGTTAAGTGATCACCAGTTCCTGGCCCAGAATTCCATTCCAAACCTTGGCCACCTTATTCCCCTGACTCAGCACCCTGCGACTCTTTCCGAAATGAAAGAAAACGCCGTAACAGGACGCCGATGTGATGATTCTGGACATTCACATAACTTTATTTATAACAAACAGCAGAGCAGACTTCTTGTTCACATCCTATAGGCGCGCTGCGACCTCTCCCCCACAGACAGGCACACGTTTCCCGTTAGGGGGGGGCGCCCCCCCTATAGGAAGACCTAATCCTCCGGTCAGCTATACGGCCGAACAATACGCTAATTATATATGACCGGCCCCCCCCCCCATAATCCCCGCCATAAATATTCAGCATGTGAGGCCGATTACATCTAAATCTGAGGCTCACAATATGCTGGAATATACCATTCTCAGTCCTCCGCCAGCCACTGACCTACATATCTCCGGCACGTCGAGGAAATATCTCCGACTATCACACCTTCTGATTCTAATGCCTGACACATTGAAAGGAAATCTGTCACCTACCAAGGGGGATCACGGGCCCCCCCTCCGGGGCCCCCCCGAGGCAGGCTGGGACGGGGCACAAATGGCCTTTACTGCTCAGATTTATGATGGCGTTGCAGAACGATCGGCAGTGGAAAATCTGAGGATTTGGGGAGCTGTGAACTCTGTGGAAGGATGTGTTAGGTGTTGGATGTTACACTGCTCCCCGACACTGCAGACGACACCCCGAAATCCGCTGCAACTTTGATTTATCTTATTCGTTACATAATTGCTGTTATTGCTGAGAAACAAATGTCCCCCATGGCAGGGGCCAGATTCCTATAAATAGACCCTCCCCCGCTGTACATTGGTACATGTCCCCCATGGCAGGGGCCAGATTCCTATAAATAGACCCTCCCCCGCTGTACATTGGTACATGTCCCACATGGCAGTGCCCTCCTTCCCATGAATAGTCCCTCCCCCACTGTACATTGGTACATTCCTCCATGGCAGTGCCCTCCTTCCCATGAATAGACCCTCCCCCGCTGTACATTGGTACATGCCCCCATGGCAGTGCCCTCCTTCCCATGAATAGACCCTCCCCCGCTGTACATTGGAACATTCCCCCCATGGCAGTGCCCTCCTTCCCATGAATAGACCCTCCCCCGCTGTACATTGGTACATTCCCCCCATGGCAGTGCCCTCCTTCCCATGAATAGACCCTCCCCCGCTGTACATTGGTACATGTCCCCCATGGCAGTGCCCTCCTTCCCATGAATAGACCCTCCCCTGCTGTACATTGGTACATTCCCCCCATGGCAGTGCCCTCCTTCCCATGAATAGACCCTCCCCCGCTGTACATTGGTACATGTCCCCCCATGGCAGTGCCCTCCTTCGCATGAATAGACCCTCCCCCGCTGTACATTGGTACATGTCCCCCATGGCAGTGCCCTCCTTCCCATGAATAGACCCTCCCCTGCTGTACATTGGTACATTCCCCCCATGGCAGTGCCCTCCTTCCCATGAATAGACCCTCCCCTGCTGTAGATTGGTACATGTCCCCCATGGCAGTGCCCTCCTTCTCATGAATAGACCCTCCCCCGCTGTACATTGGTACATGCCCCCCCATTGCAGTGCTGGTTCCACAAGATTAGACCCTCCCCCACTCTACATTGGTACATTCCTCCATGGCAGGGGCCAGATTCCCATAAACAGACCCTCCCCCGCTGTACATTGCTACATGCCCCCATGGCAGTGCTCTCCTTATGAATAGGCCTTCCCCCGCTGTACATTGGTACATGTCTTCCATGGCAGTGCCTGGTTCCCCAAGAATAGATCCTCCCCCGCTGTACATTGCTACATGTCCCCCATGGCAGTGCCCTCCTTCCCATGAATAGACCCTCCCCCGCTGTACATTGGTACATGTCCCCCATGGCAGTGCCCACCTTCCCATTAATAGACCCTCCCCCGCTGTACATTGCTACATGCCCCCATGGCAGTGCTCTCCTCATGAATAGACCCTCCCCCGCTGTACATTGGTACATGTCCCCCATGGCAGTGCCCTCCTTCCCATGAATAGACCCTCCCCTGCTGTACATTGGTACATGTCTTCCATGGCAGGACCTGGAATAGACCCTCCCCCTTGTATATTGGTACATGCCCCCCTCCATGGCAGTGCCTGGCTTCCCATGAATAGACCCTCCCCCGCTGTACATTGGTACATGTCCCCCATGGCAGTACCTGGAATAGACCCTCCCCCCGCTGTACATTGGTACATGCCCCCCTCCCCCCATGGCAGTGCCTGGCTTCCCAAGAATAGACCCTCCCCCGCTGTACATTCTTATTAGCTCCACAATTGACCAGAACTGAATTACAAGATCCCCTTGTCCCCCCGCCCCCGCCCCCACCCCCACCCCCACCCTATAAACTCACACGGGGTCCACCAAAAAGTTCACAAGTTTGAAACATTATGCAAGATTCACCAAAGTGTTTGCAAACCGAATCCGGACAGATTCTCGCCCCCCCCCCCCCCCCATCCCCACCATTTGTACCATTTGTTGCAGTAATTACTCTTTAAACTCATTTCTAGACGTCTCCGAAGGTGAAACTTTTCTCAAAACTACAAAAAGCTCCTCCAATCGGTGCAGACGATCTACAGAACGAGTCAACTTCTCTGGAAGTGCTGAGGAAGCTGAATTCCCAACACAGAACCCAAGAAAACTTTCCTTTATAGATATTTCAAAGTCAGCCAAAGCAGAATCTATTTCAGGAGCTCTCACGCTGAAGATATAGAGAGAGAGGGGGAGAGAGGGGGGGGAGAGAGGAAGAGAGAGAGACAGAGGGGGGAGAGAGAGACAGAGGGGGGGGAGAGAGACAGAGAGGGGGGAGAGAGAGACAGAGAGAGGGGAGAGAGAGAGAGGGAGGGGAGAGACAGAGGGGGGAGAGAGAGACAGAGAGGGGGGAGAGAGAGACAGAGAGAGGGGGAGAGAGAGAGACAGAGGGGGGGGGAGAGAGAGAGGGGGGAGAGAGAGAGAGGAAGAAAGAGAGAGGGAGGGGAGAGACAGAGGGGGGGGGAGAGACAGAGAGGGGGGAGAGAGAGACAGAGAGGGGGAGAGAGAGGAAGAAAGAGAGAGGGAGGGGAGAGACAGAGGGGGAGAGAGAGAGACAGAGGGGGGAGAGAGAGACAGAAGGGGGAGAGAGAGAGACAGAGAGGGGGGAGAGAGAGAGGAAGAGAGAGAGGGAGGGGAGAGACCGAGGAGGGTGGAGAGAGAGAGGGGGGGGGAGAGATAGGCAGAGAGAGGAAGAGAGAGGTGGAGAGAGGGAGAGGGGGGGATAGGGGGGAGAGACAGAGAGAGGGGGGGGTGGAGAGAGAGAGAGCAAGGTGCAGAGAGTGAGGGGAGAGAGAGAGAGACGGGTGGAGGGAGAGAAAGAGGGGGAGAGAGAGAGACGGAGGGAGGGAGAGAGACAGATGGATGGGTGGAGGGAGGGAGGGAGACAGGTGGAGGGAGAGAGACAGACGGACGGAGGGCGGGAGGTAGAGAAGGAGAGAGAGGCAGATGGGTGGAGGGAGAGAGACAGATGGATGGATGGAGGGGGAGGGAGAGAGAGAGAGATGGAGAGAGGGAGAGAGAGAGACAGACGGGTGGAGGGAGGGAGGGAAAGAGAAAGACAGGTGGAGGGAGGGAGAGAGAGAGAGATGGAGGGAGGGGGGAGAGAGAGAGAGATGGAGGGAGGGGGGAGGGAGAGAGAGAGAGATGGAGGGAGGGGGAGGGGGAGAGAGGGAGAGAGAGAGACAGACGGGTGGAGGGAGGGAGGGAAAGAGAGAGACAGGTGGAGGGAGGGAGAGAGAGAGACAGGTGGAGGGAGGGGGGAGGGAGAGAGATGGAGGGGGGAGAGAGGGGGAGAGAGAGACAGAGAGGGGGAGAAAGAGAGACAGAGGGGGGAGAGAGAGTCACAGGGGGGGAGACAGAGAGGGGGGAGAGAGAGAGAGGAAGAAAGAGAGAGGGAGGGGAGAGACAGAGGGGGGGGGGAGAGAGACAGAGAGGGGGGGGGAGAGGAAGAGAGAGAGAGAGGGAGGGGAGAGACAGAGGGGGGTGGAGAGAGAGAGGGGGGAGAGAGAGGCAGAGAGAGGGAGAGAGGGAGAGAGGGGGATAGGGGGGAGAGAGAGAGGGGGGATGGAGAGAGAGAGTAAGGTGCAGAGAGTGAGGGGGAGAGAGACAGACGGATGGAGGGAGAGAGACAGATGGATGGATGGAGGGAGGGAGAGAGGGAGAGAGAGGCAGATGGGTGGATGGAGGGAGGGAGAGAGAGAGAGATGGAGGGAGGGAGGGAGAAAGAGAGACAGGCAGGTGGAGGGAGGGAGAGAGAGACGGATGGAGGGAGGGAGAGAGACAGACGGATGGAGGGAGGGAGAGAGACAGACGGATGGAGGGAGGGAGAGAGAGAGACAGGCAGGTGGAGGGAGGGAGGGAGAGAGAGACGGATGGAGGGAGGGAGAGAGACAGACAGATGGAGGGAGGGAGAGAGAGACAGACGGATGGAGGGAGGGAGAGAGAGAGACAGGCAGGTGGAGGGAGGGAGGGAGAGAGAGACGGATGGAGGGAGGGAGAGAGACAGACGGATGGAGGGAGGGAGAGAGAGAAACAGGCAGGTGGAGGGAGGGAGGGAGGGAGAGAGAGACGGATGGAGGGATAGACAGGTAGCACTACCCCCTTAGGAGTCGCTGAAGTTTTGGGTCCCCCTATAGTCCTGCACAGCCAGGCAACACGCATTTCCTTCCCTCAGACTTGCATCCAGGAGACAGTAACCAGTCCTTGGGCTTTGTTTTGAGGTTTTCTTAGGGGACTGAACTTGGATGGGGGGAGGGGTGTATGGGATGCCCAAGGACAATGGCAACAGAGACAAACTCCTTAGCAACTGTACAAGTCCTTACAGCAAAAAAGTATGTCTTGGAGAACCAGAATCTCCTGTTGTACCCTCACCCCAGACCCCAGATGAACCCTCTCCTCATCCAGCTGTACTGGGGGAATTCCTGGGAGGGGGATCCAGTGCCTCCCACTGCACTGTGAACAGTCCCAGGTAAGAAATATAATCCAGTTTCCCACCAGAGTGCCTCCTTCCTCTTACTGGCCCAGGGGGGTGCAGGTCTACTCACTCAGTCCTTCTCCTGTGCTGCTGGTGGGTCATTGCTACCAGACCTCCTAGCTGGGCCGCTCCTTCCCTGCTGCACAGGTGGTCCTCACTCTGGGGTCCAATGAAGTCCTGAGCTTTCCTCCTTTCAAGCTCCTCTACCTGAAGGTGAGCCCCTTCCAATCTGGGCCCCCTCCCAGGCTCCTGCTCTCCAGCCTCACATCCTCATCTTCCATCCAAACTCTCCTCCTGCTGAGCAGGCTCAGTTACTCTTAAAGGATGTCCTGGCCCCTTGCCAAGCCTCCTGTTGGGGATTGGCCAGGATCCCTTGAGAGTACAGACTAGCCACTCCTCACCTCCGCCCACTGCTTCTAGATCTTTCTCCAAAGTTCCAGAGCAGGGGGAAGTTTCAGAGAGCTGATCTGCAGAGCCTCTCATCTCCTGACCACAATCTGACCCCTCTGACTATCACACCTGGCCTGCTACGCAGCCCTTCTGTCTGAAGATTAGAAGTCTAGCTCCCCCTAGCTACCTAGGAGGGTGCTACATATAGATAGACACAATTCTTTTTTCAGTGATTATTGTGGACGTCAAACGACACGTCACGTCATGGCGCTCTGTGTGGTTGCGTACACGCCATGGCGCTCTGTGTGGTTTGCACTCACGTCATGGCGCTCTGTGTGGTTTGCACTCACGTCATGGCGCTCTGTGTGGTTTTCGCTCACGTCATGGCGCTCTGTGTGGTTGCGTACACGCCATGGCGCTCTGTGTGGTTTGCGCTCACGTCATGGCGCTCTGTGTGGTTTGCGCTCACGTCATGGCGCTCTGTGTGGTTTGCGCTCACGTCATGGCGCTCTGTGTGGTTTGCGCTCACGTCATGGCGCTTTGTGTGGTTTGCATACACGTCATGGCGCTCTGTGTGGTTTGCGCTCACGTCATGGCGCTCTGTGTGGTTTGCGCTCACGTCATGGCGCTCTGTGTGGTTTGCGCTCACGTCATGGCGCTCTGGGTGGTTTGTGCTCACGTCATGGCGCTCTATGTGTGGTTTGCGTACACGTCATGGCGCTCTGTGTGGTTTGCGCTCACGTCATGGCGCTCTGTGTGGTTTGCGCTCACGTCATGGCGCTCTGTGTGGTTTGCGCTCACGTCATGGCGCTCTGTGTGGTTTGCGCTCACGTCATGGCGCTCTGTGTGGTTTGCGCTCACGTCATGGCGCTCTGTGTGGTTTGCGCTCACGTCATGGCGCTCTGTGTGGTTTGCGCTCACGTCATGGCGCTCTGTGTGGTTTGTGCTCACGTCATGGCGCTCTATGTGTGGTTTGCGTACATGTCATGGCGCTCTGTGTTGTTTGCGTACACGTCATGGTGCTCTGTGTGGTTTGCGCTCATGTCATGGCGCTCTGTGTGGTTTGCGTACACGTCATGGTGCTCTGTGTGGTTTGCGTACACGTCATGGTGCTCTGTGTGGTTTGCGCTCACGTCATGGTGCTCTGTGTGGTTTGCGCTCACGTCATGGCGCTCTGTGTGGTTTGTGCTCACGTCATGGCTCTCTATGTGTGGTTTGCGTACATGTCATGGCGCTCTGTGTTGTTTGCGTACACGTCATGGCGCTCTGTGTGGTTTGCGCTCACGTCATGGCGCTCTGTGTGGTTTGCGTACACGTCATGGTGCTCTGTGTTGTTTGCGTACACGTCATGGCGCTCTGTGTGGTTTGCGCTCACGTCATGGCGCTCTGTGTGGTTTGCGCTCACGTCATGGCGCTCTGTGTGGTTTGCGTACACGTCATGGTGCTCTGTGTGGTTTGCGCTCACGTCATGGCGCTCTGTGTGGTTTGCGCTCACGTCATGGCGCTCTATGCGTGGTTTGATTGAGCCGCATCAACTCCCAAGAAACATTTCATGAAATAAATTCACTTTTGTTAAATCTTTTATAATTATTTATTTTTTATTATTTTGTATATCATTTTTTGTATAGAGGGGGCCCCTTCTGTCAGGGGGCCCGGGGCCGTGGCCCCTTATAATTCCAGCACTGCGTCCAGCCTGTACAACTCTATGGGAGACTGACAGTTGCTGCAGCTGAATGTGTCTGGAGGGCTGGAGGGGGCACTGAGGGCTGCTAACGTTTGGGGAACAAATGGGGGGGATGCAGTCTGTGCGCCGCGGACGCATACCGCGCTCAACGTCAGTACCGCTCGCTGCACCATCCAGCTGCTGCAGCTTTCAGATCCTCATAGAGTTTTATAGGAGCTGCCATGAGTGGGACTGGACAGTGCGCCTGAGCCTTTCAGGACCTCATGTTCCAGGGGTTGTACGCCCGGGTTCCACGCGAGGAGGTGCAGCGCGGTGCGGCGGCGGTAACCACACAGAGTCAGACTGTAATGAATTTGAAACCGGTGTTGGGCAGAATGTCAACGTCACACACCCTGGTGGAAGGGCGCCACTTAGGGGGTCACTCACAGCTCGGTGCTGAGGGTGTCTGTCTGGGAGCGCGGCCTGGCCACTCCGGTCCCATGAGGGGTGGGTTCCTTCCAAGGCAGCAAGTCCCTAACTTGTCCCTTCTCATCTTGAACCTTTCTCTACCACCAAGTACTCTCCCTAGAAGGCGGAGTCTCTATCACTACACTAACCACTCGCAGAAATTGCACCAAAACCCGGGGCAGGCACCTATGTAGACCCTGTTGACCCAAAATGGCCTCCAAGGGTCAAATGGCCACAGTGTAGCCAACTGCTGCTAATGCTGCTCCTGTGACCCAGGAAACCATAGAGAAACCATGTCTCCCATGACTCCCTCTTCAGGCTGTGGTACCGTTCAGGTTGAGCGCCACTCGCAGTAGAGACACCAGACTACACCTGAAGGCCTTAGACTTTGAACACCTTTTTGTCTTCATGCCATTGGAAGGTATTTAGCTGATATAAAGTGAACGACTTTCACACGCAGCATATTGTACTCTCACCGGCCTCTTTATTAGGTCCGCCTGTTCAATGGCTTGGTAACACAAATCACTAATCAGCCAATCACACGGCAGGAACTCAATGCAGTTAGGCATCTAGACGTGGTGAAGACAACTTGCTGAAGTTCAAACCGAGCATCAGAATGAGGAGGAAAGGGGATTTAAGTAACTTTGAATGTGGCATGGTTGTTGGTGCCAGACGGGCCGGTCTGATTATATAAAAAAACTGCTGATCTCCGGGGAATTTCACACACAGCCATCTCTAGGGTTACAGAGAATGGTCCGAAAAAGAGGAAATATCCAGTGAGTGGCAGTTGTGTGGAGGAAAATGCCTTGTTGAGGTCAGAGGTCAGAGGAGAATGGGCAGACTGGTTGGAGGTGATAGAAAGGCAACAGGAACTCCAATAACCCCTCGTTACACCCAAGGTGTGCAGAATACCATCTCTGACCGCACAACATGTCCAACAGCAGAAGACCACACCAGGGGCCACTCCTGTCAGCTGAGACCACACCAGGGGCCACTCCTGTCAGTTAAGAACAGGAAACGGAGGCTACAATTCGCACAGGATCACCAAAATTGGACAATAGAAGATTGGAAGAACGTTGCCTGGTCTGATGAGTCTGGATTTCAGCTGCAACATTCAGATGGATCCATCCTGCCTTGTATCCATGGTTCAGGCTGGTGGTGGTGTCATGGTGTGGGGGATCCATCCTGCCTTGTATCAACGGTTCAGGCTGGTGGTGGTGGTGTCATGGTGTGGGGGATCCATCCTGCCTTGTATCAATGGTTCAGGCTGGTGGTGGTGGTATCATGGTGTGGGGGATCCATCCTGCCTTGTATCCATGGTTCAGGCTGGTGGTGGTGGTGTCATGGTGTGGGGGATCCATCCTGCCTTGTATCCATGGTTCAGGCTGGTGGTGGTGTCATGGTGTGGGGGATCCATCCTGCCTTGTATCAACGGTTCAGGCTGGCGATGGTGGTGTCATGGTGTGGGGGATCCATCCTGCCTTCTATCAATGGTTCAGGCTGGTGGTGGTGTCATGGTGTGGGGGATCCATCCTGCCTTCTATCAATGGTTCAGGCTGGTGGTGGTGTCATGGTGTGGGGGATCCATCCTGCCTTCTATCAATGGTTCAGGCTGGTGGTGTCATGGTGTGGGGGATCCATCCTGCCTTGTATCAATGGTTCAGGCTGGTGGTGGTGGTGTCATGGTGTGGGGGATCCATCCTGCCTTGTATCCATGGTTCAGGCTGGTGGTGGTGTCATGGTGTGGTGGATCCATCCTGCCTTGTATCAATGGTTCAGGCTGGTGGTGGTGGTGTCATGGTGTGGGGGATCCATCCTGCCTTGTATTAATGGTTCAGGCTGGTGGTGTCATGGTGTGGGGGATCCATCCTGCCTTGTATCCATGGTTCAGGCTGGTGGTGGTGTCATGGTGTGGGGGATCCATCCTGCCTTGTATCAACGGTTCAGGCTGGTGGTGGTGGTGTCATGGTGTGGGGGATCCATCCTGCCTTGTATCAATGGTTCAGGCTGGTGGTGGTGGTATCATGGTGTGGGGGATCCATCCTGCCTTGTATCCATGGTTCAGGCTGGTGGTGGTGGTGTCATGGTGTGGGGGATCCATCCTGCCTTGTATCCATGGTTCAGGCTGGTGGTGGTGTCATGGTGTGGGGGATCCATCCTGCCTTGTATCAACGGTTCAGGCTGGCGATGGTGGTGTCATGGTGTGGGGGATCCATCCTGCCTTCTATCAATGGTTCAGGCTGGTGGTGGTGTCATGGTGTGGGGGATCCATCCTGCCTTCTATCAATGGTTCAGGCTGGTGGTGGTGTCATGGTGTGGGGGATCCATCCTGCCTTCTATCAATGGTTCAGGCTGGTGGTGTCATGGTGTGGGGGATCCATCCTGCCTTGTATCAATGGTTCAGGCTGGTGGTGGTGGTGTCATGGTGTAGTGGATCCATCCTGCCTTGTATCCATGGTTCAGGCTGGTGGTGGTGTCATGGTGTGGGGGATCCATCCTGCCTTGTATCAACGGTTCAGGCTGGCGGTGGTGGTGTCATGGTGTGGGGGATCCATCCTGCCTTGTATCAATGGTTCAGGCTGGTGGTGGTGGTGTCATGGTGTGGGGGATCCATCCTGCCTTGTATCCATGGTTCAGGCTGGTGGTGGTGTCATGGTGTGGGGGATCCATCCTGCCTTGTATCCATGGTTCAGGCTGGTGGTGGTGGTGTCATGGTGTGGGGGATCCATCCTGCCTTGTATCAACGGTTCAGGCTGGCGGTGGTGGTGTCATGGTGTGGGGGATCCATCCTGCCTTCTATCAATGGTTCAGGCTGGTGGTGGTGTCATGGTGTGGGGGATCCATCCTGCCTTGTATCAATGGTTCAGGCTGGTGGTGGTGGTGTCATGGTGTGGGGGATCCATCCTGCCTTGTATCCATGGTTCAGACTGGTGGTGGTGGTGTCATGGTGTGGTGGATCCATCCTGCCTTGTATCAACGGTTCAGGCTGGCGGTGGTGGTGTCATGGTGTGGTGGATCCATCCTGCCTTGTATCCATGGTTCAGGCTGGTGGTGGTGGTGTCATGGTGTGGGGGATCCATCCTGCCTTCTATCAATGGTTCAGGCTGGTGGTGTCATGGTGTGGGGAATCCATCCTGCCTTCTATCAATGGTTCAGGCTGGTGGTGTCATGGTGTGGGGGATCCATCCTGCCTTCTATCAATGGTTCAGGCTGGTGGTGGTGTCATGGTGTGGGGGATCCATCCTGCCTTGTATCCATGGTTCAGGCTGGTGGTGGTGGTGGTGTCATGGTGTCATGGTAGGGAGGGAGATTTTCTTGGCACTGGCAAGGTGGACCTAATGAAGTGGCCGGTGTGTATTTCGCTGGAGTTCCACTTTAAGAAAGAGGCTCCATTGTGATTCCGGCCCCGGATGTTGGTGCGATGTGATGAATAGAGGGCTGGTGTTGGTGGATTGCTGTGGTGTCAGTCCCATGGCGTACTATGAGTCCAATGCTACTACTTATGTATCAATCATCATTTAGTGGCACAGTGCAGCAGAGCAGTACGATTTGGAGCCCTGCAGTCCCTCTGAATTCTGTTTGTCTCTCTTGGACACTTCTGGAATATTTTTCGAGAACTGTTTGTTCTTGTGTGAAAACGGTCTGCATGGCTGCCAAGGTCAAAGCCAATCTCTCGTGTTCCTGCAGAATAATTAATACTCGTGTTTGTAAACCTCTGCGCTGTGGGACGCCTCCGACTTATTAACTGTCCTTCCAGCAGCGTCCCCTTATCTCTCCTCCTACTGGCACCTCGTCCCAACATTCGTCCTGGCTCCGAGACCCCCGCAAATACTTGATTGTGTTCACACAACAATACAATCCTTCCAAATCTGCTTCACTATGACTTCTCTAAGTAAATGACGGGAAATATCAGCCGCTCTGCGCAGCTCCATCTCCTTCATCATAAAATAATGTCGTATGAGATATATGATCAGCTGTGAGCAGATAATCCGCCATAATCTCCTCTGACTTCATCAGGAATCCTGCTGTAGACACATCCCTGCCCCCTACACAAGTGAGGACCTGACCTGGGGGTGGAGCCCTGACCTGGGGGTGGAGCCTTCACCTGGGGATGGATCCCTGACCTGGGGATGGAGCCTTGACCTGGGGATGGATCCCTGACCTGGGGATGGAGCCCTGACCTGGGGATGGAGCCCTGACCTGGGGATGGAGCCCTGACCTGGGGGTGGAGCCCTGACCTGGGGGTGGAGCCCTGACCTGGGGATGGATCCCTGACCTGGGGATGGAGCCTTGACCTGGAGATGGATCCCTGACCTGGGGATGGATCCCTGACCTGGAGGTGGAGCCTTGACCTGGGGATGGAGCCTTGACCTGGGGATGGAGCCTTGACCTGGGGATGGATCCCTGACCTGGGGATGGAGCCCTGACCTGGAGGTGGAGCCCTGACCTGGGGATGGAGCCCTGACCTGGGGATGGATCCCTGACCTGCGGATGGAGCTCTGACTTGGAGGTAGAGCCCTGACCTGGGGGTGGAGCCCTGACCTGGGGGTGGAGCCTCAGTGTGCCAATCAGTGTCTCTTTTTCTTTACTGGTTGGGGCTCCTGAGAGCAGACCACCAGTTGCACTGCCTTCCAACTGGCTCCTTTTTGCAGGGACTGTCCCTCTTTTGGAATCCAGTCCCTCTCTCCTCCTTAGTTCTCACACATGTGCAATGGTGGTCTGTATTAAGGACAGAATGAGTGGCTGCCTGAGGCCCCAGATTCCAGGGGGCCCATGAACTGAAAACTGCCTATGGCCCAAGTTACAAATATTGTATGTGTGTAGATGGAATGAATAGTCTGAATGGACCTTAACGTGACACTACAACAATTCCCTTCTGTTGCTCTCAGCCTCCCCCAAATCTCCAAATTCCCTTTTTTGCTTCTGTGATCTGATTTCCTGTTAGAGGGTGGCTACGTTTGTTCTTCATGGTCCCCATGTCTGTAGGAACATGGCCACCTCCTCTTGTTCTCTACTGAGATGGACTATAGACTATGAACTATGGGACTATAAACTATGAACTATGGGACTATAGACTATGGACTATGGTACTATGGACTAGGGACAATGAACTATAAAATGGGGACTATGGACTATGGAACTATGGATAATGAACTATGGACTATTGGACTATGAACTATGGACTTTGAACTGTGGACCATGGACTATGGATTTAGGACTATGGACTTTGAACTTGACTTTGGAACTATGGACTATAAACTATGAACTATGAGACTATGAACTATGAGCTAATGAATATGGGACTATGGACCATGGACTATGGAACTATGAGCTATGGACTATGAACTACAGACTATGGACCATGAAATTTGGAACTATTGACTAAAAAACTATGAACTATGGATCTATGGACTATAGACTATGAACTATGAGCTATGGGACTATGAACTACGGATTATGGACAATGAACTATGGGACTATGAACTATGGACTGAGAACTATGATCAATCAACTATAGGACTATGGACTACAGACTATGGGACACTGAACTATGGACCATGGACTGTGGACGGTGAACTGTGAACTTTGGAACTATGGACTATGGAATTATAAACTATGGTAATATGGACTGTAAGACAATGGACTATGAAATAAGAACTATGGGACTATAGATTGTGGACTATGAATTAGGCACTATGGACTATGAACTAAGGACTATGGGACTATGGACTGTTATCTAGGGACTATGTACTAGGGAACATAAACTATGAATTAGGGACTATGAACTATAGACTATGGGACTATGAACTATGGACTATAGACTGTGGTCGGTGAACTGTGAACTTTGGAATTATGGACTATGAACTAGGGACAACGGACTATGAAATGGGAACAATGGGACTATGGATTGTGGACTATGAATTAGGCACCATGGCACTAAGGACTATGGGACTATGGACGGCTATCTAGGGACTATGTACTAGAAGACATAAACTATGAATCAGGGACTATGGACTTGTAGTGTGCATACGGAAAAATCAAATTTTCTGGCAATATGAATCTCGTGGCCACATGGAGTTGAATAGAATTTCTGCATCACTCCATGTTCTCCGGGCAGAGGCCAGGAAATAGGCAATTTTAATTTGACAGATTGGGCTCTCATTGATTTCGATGGAGTTCGATCGATCCTTCTTTGAAGTTTGGTGGTCCCGGCTCGGACCAATCCCGGGACAGATCTACTCCTCACTATGGAGAATATTTCATTCTTGGACAGTGGGACTGACAGGAAATCGTTCTTTCATTTGGTCATTTGATATCTGTTGATAGATTTGTCGTCGGTGGCTTCCTCTCCATCACATCGATTTTCTGGAGGAATTCCTCCCCCGGAATATTCTTCTGGTTGAGGACGTTTGGCAGGACACATTCTGTGTTGTGTAACATGTGATAGGTGAAGTGAGAGAATTCCCAGCGGCTGGAAAATCACGGCTCGGCTTTCTGAGCTTCCAGCAGGAATCCCCTCATTCCGATTCCTTCCCGACATCCATCCGGCCGGGAATGAAAGAAGCGAATGACAGGGAACCAGGATGTGTATCCAGGGAGCCCATAAAGAAGAAAATAAATGTCACCCAAATCATTCATCTCATTCCAATTGTAACCTGGAGATCCCCCAGAGAGGTCCTTGTTCAGGGACTTTCTGTTACAGGGTGACAACACTCTGTCCCTGTCTCCCGACAGAGCTTCTGCATTGTCACCGTGTCACCTGGCTGCTGATGGAGTCCAAACATGGCCAACGGTTTCAACACACATAATACCCCTTACAGGGAACGGAGGGGAGGTAGGGGACACGGGACACCGGAGAGGGGGGTATAATACCTCTTCTATTACAGGGAACGGAGGGGAGGTAGGAGACACGGGACACCGGAGGGGGGGGGTATAATACCTCTTCTATTACAGGGAACGGAGGGGGGGTAGGAGACACGGGACACCGGAGAGGGGGGTATAATACCTCTTCTATTACAGGGAACGGAGGGGAGGTAGGAGACACGGGACACCGGAGGGGGGGGGTATAATACCTCTTCTATTACAGGGAACGAAGGGGGGGTAGGAGACACGGGACACCGGAGAGGGGGGTATAATACCTCTTCTATTACAGGGAACGGAGGGGAGGTAGGAGACACCGGAGAGGGGGGTATAATACCTCTTCTATTACAGGGAACGGAGGGGAGGTAGGAGATGCAGGACCCCTGACACAGTAAGAACACAATGTGAAGAATTATATGAAGAATAAAATACTTTCTCTTTAATAAACATTTGAAGTTGATTTTTTCCTTCACTCGACATTTTAATGTCCATTTCCTTCACGAGACTCGGGGCCGCCGGGCGTAAACAACGCGACAAGTTCCCAGCCGCACACAGAGAAGTTCTGCTCATTATGTTTTCGGTTCTTGGTCCAGACACAAATTGGAAATGTTGGACGGCACCAGCCGGGCTGCAGACAGTCGGAACATACTGTACTGCAAAGTGCTAACACAAAACATAAACAGCTCCAATCTGTGCTGAGAAATCCTGCCAATGTTATGTACAAAACAATGTCTACAATGTAACAACCGATCCGAATACAACACTCTATACTAATGTCTACAATGTAACAACAGATCCGAATACATCACTCTGTACTAATGTCTACAATGTAACAACAGATCCGAATACATCACTCTGTACTAATGTCTACAATGTAACAACAGATCCGAATACAACACTCTACTAATGTCTACAATGTAACAACAATCCAAATACAACACTCTACTAATGTCTACAATGTAACAACAATCCAAATACAACACTCTACTAATGTCTACAATGTAACAACAGATCTGAATACAACACTCTGTACTAATGTCTACAATGTAACAACAATCCAAATACAACACTCTACTAATGTCTACAATGTAACAACAATCCAAATACAACACTCTGTACTAATGTCTACAATGTAACAACAATCCAAATACAACACTCTACTAATGTCTACAATGTAACAACCGATCCGAATACAACACTCTGTACTAATGTCTACAATGTAACAACAGATCCGAATACAACACTCTGTACTAATGTCTACAATGTAACAACAGATCCGAATACAACACTCTACTAATGTCTACAATGTAACAACAATCCAAATACAACACTCTACTAATGTCTACAATGTAACAACAATCCAAATACAACACTCTACTAATGTCTACAATGTAACAACAGATCTGAATACAACACTCTGTACTAATGTCTACAATGTAACAACAGATCCGAATACAAACACTCTGTACTAATGTCTACAATGTAACAACAGATCCGAATACAACACTCTGTACTAATGTCTACAATGTAACAACAGATCCGAATACATCACTCTATGCTAATGTCCTACAACAGCGGTTCTCAACCTGGGGGTCGCGACCCCTTTGGGGGTCGAACGACACTTTCCCAGGGGTCGCCTAAGACCATCGGAAAACACATATTTCCGATGGCCTTAGGAACCGAGACACCGCTCTTTGATCCGTCTGCAGGTGTGGGCGGGATGACATGCCGTCTCTGTCATCTGGACACACCCCCGGGATCAATCCTTCCTCGTCGGTGATTGGCCGCCGGAACTGTAGCTCAAGAGAGGCACACAGGCGGCCAATCACCGGCGAGGAGGTGGAGCTTGGAAAGGAGGAGCCGAGCGGCACCGCGAAGCACGAGCGAGTGAAGAGGAGGAAAGCGGCCGGAGAAGGAAGCCATCTGACTGGTAAGTGTTTGTACCATGGGAGAGGGAGGGAGCGAGCCCAGGCTGGAGCAGGGGTCAGCAAGGTAAGTATCATTGGTGTCAGTGGGAGGAATAGTGCCCAATCATTGGTGTCACTATTACCAATGATGGGGCACTATTCCTCCCCCCACTGACACCAACGATGGGGCACTATTCCTCCCACTGACACCAACGATGGGGCACTATTCCTCCCACTGACACCAACGATGGGGCACTATTCCTCCCACTGACACCAACGATGGGGCACTATTCCTCCCAATGACACCAACGATGGGGCACTATTCCTCCCACTGACACCAACGATGGGGCACTATTCCTCCCACTGACACCAACGATGGGGCACTATTCCCCCCACTGACACCAACGACGGGGCACTATTCCTCCCACTGACACCAACGTTGGGGCACTATTGCTCCCCCTGACGCCAACGATGGGGCACTATTCCTCCCACTGACACCAATGATGGGGCACTATTCCTCCCACTGACACCAATGATGGGGCACTATTCCTCCCACTGACACCAATAATGGGGCCGTATTCCCCCCACTGACACCAATGATGGGGCACTATTCCTCCCACTGACACCAGTGATGGGGCACTATTCCTCCCACTGACACCAATGATGGGGCACTTTTCCTCCCACTGACACCAGTGATGGGACACTATTCCTCCCACTGACACCAGTGATGGGGCACTATTCCCCCCACTGACACCAATGATGGGGCACTATTCCCCCCACTGACACCAATGATGGGGCACTATTCCCCCCACTGACACCAATGATGGGGCACTATTCCCCCCACTGACACCAATGATGGGGCACTATTCCCCCCACTGACACCTATGATGGGGCACTATTCCTCCCATTGACACCAACGATGGGGCACTATTCCTCCCCCCACTGACACCAACGATGGGGCACTATTCCTCCCACTGACACCAACGATGGGGCACTATTCCTCCCACTGACACCAACGATGGGGCACTATTCCTCCCACTGACACCAACGATGGGGCACTATTCCTCCCACTGACACCAACGATGGGGCACTATACTTCCCTCTGATACCAACGATGGGGCACTATTCCTCCCATTGACACCAACGATGGGGCACTATTCCTCCCCCCACTGACACCAACGATGGGGCACTATTCCTCCCACTGACACCAACGATGGGGCACTATTCCTCCCACTGACACCAACGATGGGGCACTATTCCTCCCACTGACACCAACGATGGGGCACTATTCCTCCCACTGACACCAACGATGGGGCACTATACTTCCCTCTGATACCAACGATGGGGCACTATTCCTCCCACTGACACCAATGTTGGGGCACTATTGCTCCCCCTGATGCTAGCGATGGGGCACTATTCCTCCCACTGACACCAATGATGGGGGCACTATTCCTCCCACTGATACCAATGATGGGGCACTATTCCTCCCACTGACACCAATGATGGGGCACTATTCCTCCCACTGACACCAATAATGGGGCCGTATTCCCCCCACTGACACCAATGATGGGGCACTATTCCTCCCACTGACACCAGTGATGGGGCACTATTCCTCCCACTGACACCAGTGATGGGGCACTATTCCTCCCACTGACACCAGTGATGGGGCCACTATTCCTCCCACTGACACCAGTGATGGGACACTATTCCTCCCACTGACACCAGTGATGGGACACTATTCCTCCCACTGACACCAGTGATGGGACACTATTCCTCCCACTGACACCAGTGATGGGACACTATTCCTCCCACTGACACCAGTGATGGGACACTATTCCTCCCACTGACACCAATGATGGGGCACTATTCCCCCCACTGACACCTATGATGGGGCACTATTCCTCCCATTGACACCAACGATGGGGCACTATTCCTCCCCCCACTGACACCAACGATGGGGCACTATTCCTCCCACTGACACCAACGATGGGGCACTATTCCTCCCACTGACACCAACGATGGGGCACTATTCCTCCCACTGACACCAACGATGGGGCACTATTCCTCCCACTGACACCAACGATGGGGCACTATTCCTCCCACTGACACCAACGATGGGGCACTATTCCTCCCACTGACACCAACAATGGGGCACTATACTTCCCTCTGATACCAACGATGGGGCACTATTCCTCCCACTGACACCAATGTTGGGGCACTATTGCTCCCCCTGATGCTAGCGATGGGGCACTATTCCTCCCACTGACACCAATGATGGGGGCACTATTCCTCCCACTGATACCAATGATGGGGCACTATTCCTCCCACTGACACCAATGATGGGGCACTATTCCTCCCACTGACACCAATAATGGGGCCGTATTCCCCCCACTGACACCAATGATGGGGCACTATTCCTCCCACTGACACCAGTGATGGGGCACTATTCCTCCCACTGACACCAGTGATGGGGCACTATTCCTCCCACTGACACCAGTGATGGGGCACTATTCCTCCCACTGACACCAGTGATGGGGCACTATTCCTCCCACTGACACCAGTGATGGGACACTATTCCTCCCACTGACACCAGTGATGGGACACTATTCCTCCCACTGACACCAGTGATGGGGCACTATTCCTCCCACTGACACCAGTGATGGGGCACTATTCCCCCCACTGACACCAATGATGGGGCACTATTCCCCCCACTGACACCAATGATGGGGCACTATTCCCCCCACTGACACCAATGATGGGGCACTATTCCCCCCACTGACACCAATGATGGGGCACTATTCCCCCCACTGACACCAATGATGGGGCACTATTCCCCCCACTGACACCAATGATGGGGCACTATTCCCCCCACTGACACCAATGATGGGGCACTATTCCCCCCACTGACACCAATGATGGGGCACTATTCCCCCCACTGACACCAATGATGGGGCACTATTCCCCCCACTGACACCTATGATGGGGCACTATTCCTCCCCCCACTGACACCAACGATGGGGCACTATTCCTCCCCCCACTGACACCAACGATGGGGCACTATTCCTCCCCCCACTGACACCAACGATGGGGCACTATTCCTCCCACTGACACCAACGATGGGGCACTATTCCTACCACTGACACCAATGATGGGGCACTATTCCTACCACTGACACCAATGATGGGGGCACTATTCCTACCACTGATACCAATGATGGGGCACTATTCCTCCCATTGACATCAGTGATGGGGCACTATTCCTCCCACTGATACCAATGATGAGGCACTATTCCTCCCACTGATACCAATGATGAGGCACTATTCCACCCACTGACACCAATGATGGGGCACTATTCCTCCCACTGCAAAATTACAGTTATGAAGTAGCAACGAAAATAATTTTATGGTTGGGGGTCACCACAACATGAGGAACTGTATTAAGGGGTCGCGGCATTAGAAAGGTTGAGAACCACTGTCCTACAATGTAACAACAGATCCGAATACAACACTCTGTACTAATGTCTACAATGTAACAACAGATCCGAATACAACACTCTACTAATGTCTACAATGTAACAACAGATCCGAATACAACACTCTGTACTAATGTCTACAATGTAACAACAGATCCGAATACAACACTCTATACTAATGTCTACAATGTAACAACAGATCCGAATACAACACTCTGTACTAATGTCTACAATGTAACAACAATCCAAATACAACACTCTACTAATGTCCTACAATGTAACAACAGATCCGAATACAACACTCTGTACCGATGTCTACAATGTAACAACAGATCCGAATACAACACTCTGTACTAATGTCTACAATGTAACAACCGATCCGAATACAACACTCTACTAATGTCTACAATGTAACAACCGATCCGAATACAACACTCTGTACTAATGTCTACAATGTAACAACAGATCCGAATACAACACTCTGTACTAATGTCTACAATGTAACAACAGATCCGAATACAACACTCTGTACTAATGTCTACAATGTAACAACAATCCAAATACAACACTCTACTAATGTCCTACAATGTAACAACAGATCCGAATACAACACTCTGTACCGATGTCTACAATGTAACAACAGATCCGAATACAACACTCTGTACTAATGTCTACAATGTAACAACCGATCCGAATACAACACTCTACTAATGTCTACAATG
>NW_028320097.1:0-95647 GCF_062004578.1 Staurois parvus | reverse complement strand
GTCTCTCCGTACGTGTCCCACCCCAATGTGACCACCTAGGGGTGTCTCTCCGTACGTGTCTCACCCCAATGTGACCACCTAGGGGTGTCTCTCCGTACGTGTCTCACCCCAAATGTGACCATCTAGGGGTGTCTCTGTACATATCTCACCCCAATGTGACCATCTAGGGGTGTCTCTCCGTACATATCCCACCCCAATGGGACCACCTAAGGGTGTCTCTCCGTACGTATCTCACCCCAATGTGACCACCTAAGGGTGTCTCTCCGTACGTATCTCACCCCAATGGGACCACCTAAGGGTGTCTCTCCGTACGTATCTCACCCCAATGTGACCACCTAGGGGTGTCTCTGTACACATCTCACCCCATTGTGACCATCTACGGGTGTCTCTCTGTACATGTCTCACCCCAATGTGACCACCTAAGGGTGTCTCTGTACATATCTCACCCCAATGTGACCATCTAGGGGTGTCTCTCCGTACGTATCTCACCCCAGTGGGACCACCTAAGGGTGTCTCTCCGTACGTGTCTCACCCCTATGGGACCACCTAAGGGTGTCTCTCCGTACGTGTCTCACCCCAATGGGACCACCTAGGGGTGTCTCTCCGTACGTGTCTCACCCCAATGGGACCACCTAGGGGTGTCTCTCCGTACGTGTCCCACTCCAATGGGACCACCTAGGGGTGTCTCTCCGTACGTGTCTCACCCCAATGGGACCACCTAGGGGTGTCTCTCCGTACGTGTCTCACCCCATTGTGACCATCTAGGGGTGTCTCTGTACATATCTCACCCCAATGTGACCATCTAGGGGTGTCTCTCCGTACGTGTCTCACCCCAATGTGACCATCTAGGGGTGTCTCTCCGTACATATCCCACCCCAATGTGACCACCTAGGGGTCTCTCTGTACATATCTCACCCCAATGTGACCACCTAGGGGTCTCTCTGTACATATCTCACCCCAATGTGACCATCTAGGGGTGTCTCTCCGTACATATCCCACCCCAATGGGACCACCTAAGGGTGTCTCTCCGTACGTATCCAACCCCAATGGGACCACCTAGGGGTGTCTCTCCGTACGTGTCCCACCCCAATGGGACCACCTAGGGGTGTCTCTCCGTACGTGTCTCACCCCAATGTGACCACCTAGGGGTGTCTCTCCGTACGTGTCTCACCCCAATGTGACCATCTAGGGGTGTCTCTGTACATATCTCACCCCAATGTGACCATCTAGGGGTGTCTCTCCGTACATATCCCACCCCAATGGGACCACCTAAGGGTGTCTCTCCGTACGTATCTCACCCCAATGTGACCACCTAAGGGTGTCTCTCCGTACGTATCTCACCCCAATGGGACCACCTAAGGGTGTCTCTCCGTACGTATCTCACCCCAATGTGACCACCTAGGGGTGTCTCTGTACACATCTCACCCCATTGTGACCATCTACGGGTGTCTCTCTGTACATGTCTCACCCCAATGTGACCACCTAAGGGTGTCTCTGTACATATCTCACCCCAATGTGACCATCTAGGGGTGTCTCTCCGTACGTATCTCACCCCAATGGGACCACCTAAGGGTGTCTCTCCGTACGTGTCTCACCCCTATGGGACCACCTAAGGGTGTCTCTCCGTACGTGTCTCACCCCAATGGGACCACCTAGGGGTGTCTCTCCGTACGTGTCTCACCCCAATGGGACCACCTAGGGGTGTCTCTCCGTACGTGTCCCACTCCAATGGGACCACCTAGGGGTGTCTCTCCGTACGTGTCTCACCCCAATGGGACCACCTAGGGGTGTCTCTCCGTACGTGTCTCACCCCATTGTGACCATCTAGGGGTGTCTCTGTACATATCTCACCCCAATGTGACCATCTAGGGGTGTCTCTCCGTACGTGTCTCACCCCAATGTGACCATCTAGGGGTGTCTCTCCGTACATATCCCACCCCAATGTGACCACCTAGGGGTGTCTCTGTACATGTCTCACCCCAATGTGACCATCTAAGGGTGTCTCTCCGTACATGTCTCACCCCAATGGGACCACCTAGGGGTGTCTCTCCGTACATGTCTCACCCCAATGTGACCATCTAGGGGTGTCTCTCCGTACATATCCCACCCCAATGTGACCATCTAGGGGTGTCTCTCCGTACATATCCCACCCCAATGTGACCACCTAGGGGTGTCTCTGTACATGTCTCACCCCAATGTGACCATCTAAGGGTGTCTCTCCGTACACGTCTCACCCCAATGTGACCACCTAGGGGTGTCTCTCCGTACACGTCTCACCCCAATGTGACCACCTAGGGGTGTCTCTCCGTACACGTCCCACCCCAATGTGACCACCTAGGGGTGTCTCTCCGTACACGTCTCACCCCAATGTGACCATCTAGGGGTGTCTCTCTGTACATATCCCACCCCAACGTGACCATCTAAATGTGTCTCTCCGTACATGTCTCACCCCAATGTGACCACCTAGGGGTGTCTCTCTGTACACGTCTCACCCCAATGTGACCATCTAGGGGTGTCTCTCTGTACATATCCCACCCCAATGTGACCATCTAAATGTGTCTCTCCGTACATGTCTCACCCCAATGTGACCACCTAGGGGTGTCTCTCTGTACATATCTCACCCCAATGTGACCATCTAAGGGTGTCTCTCTGTACATATCCCACTCCAATGTGACCACCTAAGGGTGTCTCTCTGTACATATCTCACCCCAATGTGACCATCTAAGGGTGTCTCTCTGTACATATCCCACTCCAATGTGACCACCTAAGGGTGTCTCTCTGTACATGTCTCACCCCAATGTGACCATCTGAATGTGTCTCTCTGTACATGTCTCACCCCAATGTGACCACCTAAAGGTGTCTCTCTGTACACATCTCACCCCAATGTGACCACATAGGGGTGTCTCTCTGTACATATCCCACCCCAATGTGACCATCTAGGGGTGTCTCTCTGTACATATCCCACCCCAATGTGACCATCTAAATGTGTCTCTCTGTACATGTCTCACCCCAATGTGACCATCTAAATGTGTCTCTCTGTACATATCTCACCCCAATGTGACCATCTAAATATGTCTCTCTGTACATATCTCACCCCAATGTGACCACATAGGGGTGTCTCTCTGTACATATCTCACCCCAATGTGACCATCTAGGGGTGTCTCTCTGTACATGTCTCACCCCAATGTGACCATCTAAATGTGTCTCTCTGTACATGTCTCACCCCAATCTGACCACCTAGGGGTGTCTCTCTGTACATGTCTCACCCCAATGTGACCACCTAAGGGTGTCTCTCTGTACATGTCTCACCCCAATGTGACCACCTAGGGGTGTCTCTCTGTACATGTCTCACCCCAATGTGACCACCTAAGGGTGTCTCTCTGTACATGTCTCACCCCAATGTGACAGGTTTAAAGGAACTCTCTTTCTGTATCTCACCCCAGCAAGACCCTTTAGGGGTGTTCCTCTGCACATATCTCACCCCAATGTGACCCTTTAGGGGTGTTCCTCTGCACATATCTCACCCCAATGTGACCATCTAGGGGTGTTCCTCCGCACATATCTCACCCCAGTGTGACCCTTTAGGGGTGTTCCTCCGCACATATCTCACCGCAGTGTGACCCTTTAGGGGTGTTCCTCCGCACATATCTCACCGCAGTGTGACCCTTTAGGGGTGTTCCTCCGCACATATCTCACCCCAGTGTGACCCTTTAGGGGTGTTCCTCCGCACATATCTCACCCCAGTGGGACCCTTTAGGGGTGTTCCTCCGCACATATCTCACCGCAGTGTGACCCTTTAGGGGTGTTCCTCCGCACATATCTCACCGCAGTGTGACCCTTTAGGGGTGTTCCTCCGCACATATCTCACCCCAGTGTGACCCTTTAGGGGTGTTCCTCCGCACATATCTCACCCCAGTGGGACCCTTTAGGGGTGTTCCTCCGCACATATCTCACCGCAGTGTGACCCTTTAGGGGTGTTCCTCCGCACATATCTCACCCCAATGTGACCATCTAGGGATGTTCCTCCGCACATATCTCACCGCAGTGTGACCCTTTAGGGGTGTTCCTCCGCACATATCTCACCCCAATGTGACCATCTAGGGATGTTCCTCCGCACATATCTCACCCCAATGTGACCATCTAGGGATGTTCCTCCGCACATATCTCACCCCAATGTGACCATCTAGGGATGTTCCTTCGCACATATCTCACCCCAATGTGACCATCTAGGGATGTTCCTCCGCACATATCTCACCGCAGTGTGACCCTTTAGGGGTGTTCCTCTGCACATATCTCACCCCAATGTGACCATCTAGGGGTGTTCCTCCGCACATATCTCACCCCAATGTGACCATCTAGGGATGTTCCTCCGCACATATCTCACCGCAGTGTGACCCTTTAGGGGTGTTCCTCCGCACATACAGAATATCACCCTGATGTGAGAAACAGAAGATAATGAGATTGATGAAAGAAATGAACTAAATAATGTATTGTAATATTTCTGTGATTGGCATCTGAGGTTACTCAAGCAGTTGAAGACACTTTGCACCTCACTGTGTACTCAACGTCTACATCACATAGTAATAAATATCAAAGCACAATATCCTAGAGGGCCTCATAGCACCACTTAGTATCTGCCACAGTATTCTACAGAGCCGAAGACAGAAGCCTTGTGTCAATGAGGTCGGGGTCCAGCACTGCCACATTGTAGGCCAGAAGAATCACAGATGATGGACAGCTTGATCCGTCTACAGAAGTGGGAATTGTGCAGATGTTTCTCTTTTCCTTAGTGGAATGCACCCAGCTGGTGTGTCGGTGGGAGATCCGGTGCTGCGGACCGGGAAACCTCTCTCGGTAGAGTTGGGCCCTGGCATTATGGGAAACATCTTTGATGGGATCCAACGTCCTTTGAAGGATATTTCAGACCTGACAAAAAGTATTTACATCCCTCGTGGTATTAATATCAACGCTCTGTCCAGAGATATTAAGTGGGAATTTATTCCAGACAAAAACATCAGGGTAAGTGCAAAGAGTGGGTGGGCTGGGATGAGGATCACCCAAGAGTGGGTGGGGCTTACATATCTACCAACAGTGGGTAGGATAGGATAAGTTACTGTCAAGAGTGGGTGTTATATGAGGGGTATAGTGGATGTAAGGGGTGGGGAGGGGAGAGTTTCTGTCAGGAGTGGATGTAAGGATTGGGGAGGGAAGAGCTTCTGTCCAGAGTGGATGTAAGGGGGGGGGGGAATTTTTTTCAGTTGTTGGTATAATAGGAGGTAAGTGCCAGTGGCTGGTGAAGTGGGGGGTAAGTGTGTGTCAGGAATGGGTGTAATGTTGGGTATGTTGAGATAAGTGTCTGCCAGGAGGTGGTGGGTGGGGATAAGTGCTTGCTTAGGGTAGGTATGTTGTTTTACATGGCAGCCTGGAGTGGGTGGGTTGGTAGTCTATCATGAGTAAAGTGAGTAGAAGGCCCACCATCCATTCTTACTCTGCATGGTTGCACTTTTTTAGGTTACAGGTTAATATGTGCATTTTACATTTATATTATACTGTAGCATTGGGGGGACAGAAATCCAGCTTGTCCAGGTGATGGTTCTCCATAGATTGTTGGCCAGGGCTGTCTGTTGGTACCCATACACCTGGAACTCATCTAGACAGGGTGATGATCAATCTTATATCTGTAAATGTTTGAAGAATGGATAGGTGGGCTCAGTGAGAGTGAATATGACCTATAAATGATTCTTCTTCTCCAGCCTGGTAGTCATTTGACTGGAGGGGATATCTACGGGAGTGTCACAGAGAATTCTCTCATCAATCACAAAATCATGGTGCCCCCTCGAAGCTGTGGAACTGTTACCTACGTCGCCCCCCCTGGGAACTATGACATTTCAGTGAGTTACTGTGGAAAGTGTTTATACTTTATAATGTCCTCTACCTCTAGTTTAGGGTTAGCATCTATGATTTCCCTAAGCCAAGTCCTTGCACATAGGCATCCTCTACATTGGAGGTCAGAGGACAATTTCATCCATATTCTGAGTCAGGAAGTTTCTTTGAGTTATTTATGTTTAGAGTATCATTTTGCCTTCTCTAGGATGTCGTTCTAGAATTGGACTTCGAAGGCATCAAAGAAAAGCTGACCATGGTACAGGTGTGGCCAGTGCGGCAGATTCGACCAACTGCTGAGAAGCTTCCAGCCAACTACCCACTGCTAACTGGACAGAGAGTCGTGGATGCCCTTTTCCCGTAATGTCCTCTACTGGATTTCAAAGCTTTCTAAGACTTATTTCTGATTAGCCATCACAAACCCCTAAAGCCTCCAATCAGATGTAGACTTGTTCTCCATTTGTCATTTGCAAGGGAAGGTCTGGATCTGATTCTGACAGCATAGAGGCAACGTAAGACAAACAAATAAGACTGGTTCAATGTCCAGACAGATCAGCTGTCTAAAGACTCCCTTTGTTGGCAGAATTGTGACAGATATTGGAGGTTTGGTATATTTCCCACCATCTATGGACAACCTGAGAGTGTGAAAGCTCCATACAGGTGGTGGACCAGCCTTTGTATAACTCTATCTTCCATCTAGCCCTAACCCTAAGCAGTTTAACCTTCCAGATTGATTTTGATGTTCTTTGTCCCATCACCCAACAGATATACATGTTTTCTTTCTTAGATGTGTCCAAGGTGGAACCACAGCAATCCCTGGTGCCTTCGGCTGTGGGAAGACTGTGATCTCTCAAGCTTTATCCAAGTACTCCAATAGTGATATCATTGTTTATGTGGGCTGTGGAGAGAGAGGTAACGAGATGTCTGAGGTGCTGAGAGACTTCCCAGAGGTAAGACATTTCTCCGGCAACTAATCAAATCTCCTTAACCGATATGGTGGACTCATCCCAAAAATTCAATTTTTTTCAGCTTACCATGGAGGTTGATGGGAAAACTGAGACAATCATGAAAAGGACAACTCTGGTGGCAAACACATCCAACATGCCAGTAGCAGCCAGAGAGGCCTCAATCTACACAGGTGAGCCCATGTCTAATATATATGTAAGTATGTGGAATATTAAAGGAAGTCTTTAGTAAATGGACATTCCATTGGTCTGCTTTGTGTCTAGTTAGATAAATGTGTGCTATAGTAGTCACTGTATTGATGCTTCCAGCCCCTCCAATCACCTACAGATAAACCATTTATCATCCTCAAACATGAGTGAGTCTGCTTTTGGCTCAAACCAAACAATTTTCAGTGTCTGCCGTATCCTACTGAACATAAACTAAGTCTTGTCATGAGCCAGAAAGAGTTTTCAAAATCTGAGATGGACTGAAGATAATACATGATGACTCCCCCCCCCCATTCTCATCTCAGCCTGAATCCTAACCCTAAGTCTATTCTCAAAAAGGAATCACCTTGTCTGAATATTTCCGAGATATGGGTTACAACGTCAGTATGATGGCAGATTCCACTTCACGATGGGCCGAGGCGCTGAGAGAAATCTCTGGTCGTTTGGCAGAAATGCCAGCTGGTAAGAATCATTCATCTAATTCCATGCAATCAGTTTTCTAGCTCTCTGATAGTGAAGGAAAATGGGCAAAATGACCACCATAGTTTCCACCCCTCCCACAATGGAGAGATTTCATGCAGTAGTTTGTGTCTGTGCCCCTCCCACAATGGGGAGATCCCCCCCGTTTGTGTTTCTGCCCCTCCCACAATGGGGAGATTCCTCCCAGCAGTTTGTGTCTCTGCCCCTCCCATGATGGGAAGATTTCCCCCACCCAGCAATTTGTTTCTCTGCCCCGCCCACAATGGGAATATTCCCCCCCAGTTTGTGTCTCTGCCCCTCCCACAATGGGGAGATTTCCTGCAGTAGTTTGTGTCTCTGCCCCTCCCACAATGGGGAGATTCCCCCCCAGCAGTTTGTGTCTCTGCCCCTCCCACAATGGGGAGATTCCCCCCCCCCAGCAATTTGTGTCTCTGCCCCTCCCACAATGGGAAGATTCCCTCCAGTTTGTGTCTCTGCCCCTCCCACAATGGGGAGATCCCTCCCCCAGTTTGTGTTTCTGCCCCTCCCACAATGGGGAGATTCCCCCCAGCAGTTTGTGGCTCTGCCCCTCCCACAATGGAGAGATTTCATGCAGTAGTTTGTGTCTATGCTCCTCCCACAATGGGGAGATTCCCCCCCAGTTTGTGTTTCTGCCCCTCCCACAATGGGGAGATCCCCCCCAGCAGTTTGTCTCTGCCCCTCCCACAATGGGGAGATTTCCCCCCAGAAGTTTGTGGCTTTGCCCCTCCCACAATGGGGAGATTTCCCCCCAGAAGTTTGTGGCTCTGCCCCTCCCACAATGGAGAGATTTCATGCAGTAGTTTGTGTCTCTGCTCCTCCCACAATGGGGAGATTCCCCCCCCCCAGTTTGTGTCTCTGCCCCTCCCACAATGGGGAGATTTCCCCCCAGAAGTTTGTGTCTCTGCCCCTCCCACAATGGGGAGATTTCCCCCCAGAAGTTTGTGGCTTTGCCCCTCCCACAATGGGGAGATTCCCCTCAGAAGTTTGTGGCTCTGCCCCTCCCACAATTGGGAGATTTCATGCAGTAGTTGGTGTCTCTGCCCCTCCCACAATGGAGAGATTTCATGCAGTAGTTGGTGTCTCTGCCCCTCCCACAATGGGGAGAGGTCCTGCAGTAGTTTGTGTCTCTGCCCCTCCCACAATGGGGAGGTTTCCCCCCAGAAGTTTGTGTCTCTGCCCCTCCCACAATGGGGAGATTAGATAAGGTGCCGCTCACACAGCTGAGCTCCACCATTGAAATGACAGCAGTTGGGTGGCAGCCATTGTATTGGATGTCCAGTGGCAGCAGAAGATCACCCCTTTGGCCTTCTCATGTGTAAATGATTTGTCTTACAGATAGCGGTTACCCGGCATACCTCGGTGCCCGTTTGGCCTCCTTCTATGAGCGGGCGGGAAGAGTCAGGTGCCTGGGAAGTCCTCAAAGAGAAGGCAGTGTCAGCATTGTTGGAGCGTGAGTGGATACATCTGTGTAGCAGCCGCCATATTTGCCGATCTATAATCCAGGCCATCCTAACCATCAGTAAATGAGCAAACCTGCTGTACCGAGTGGACATTCCCTCCATCTCATGCCGGGACTGGGGGACCATGCTGCTACCTCAGTTCATGTATATTAAAATGCTTGTTGTACGCAGCATGGGCTGGATTTATAGAACATTCGCAGAACTATTTGTTCTATTAAATGCTATGCATGTTCATTCTATGTGAATGGAGGTAATCTTGTACCAGGATATTGTATCTCCAAGTCGAATGTTATTCATTCATCTGGAATAGAGGGATGCCAGAAAATAACACATTATGACCACTGGATGGAACTGATGAATATAGGAAAGATTTATTTGTTTCCTATGATCAACAGCTCCATCTTGTGTCCATATTGTGGTATTTTCCTGATTCACTCTATTCTGTATGAATGAATAACCTTCCAGCTGGAGAGAATATAGTCTAATAACATTCAATTTTGCCCCCAGAAAGAATGTGTATGCAGTATTATGGGATCATAGTTAAGAAAACGTTTCCCAACTACACTATGACCAACCATTATTGGTAGGAGGTTCTGCAGCTCTGGAGCTTGTAGAGTTCCATTATATGGAATGGGGTGGAGTGACTCCTTAATAGTTTGAGGCCTTTGCCTAGTTTGCATTACTAATAGGTCTCAATTGTAATAATTTCTCTTCACAGCGTGTCCCCACCTGGTGGTGACTTCTCCGATCCAGTCACATCAGCCACTCTGGGTATTGTGCAGGTAGGCATCTACAGCATGGCATCCACCAAAGCAGGAACCAAACTCACTGAACAGAAGTACTGGTACAAAGGAGATACGGGGCCCATGCCTAGTCTATGTCATCATTTCCCCTTGGGTCAAGGTTAGAGCTAGAGTTGTAACTAAGGCTTAGAGTTAGGAATTAGGGTTAGAGTTAGGGTTGGGGGTATAGTTAGGGTTAGAATTAGGGTTTGGGGTTATAGTTAGGGTTAGATGTAGGGTTTGGGGTTATAGTTAGGGTAAGAATTAGGGTTTGGGGTTATAGTTAGGGTTAGGGTTGGGGGATATAGTTAGGGTTAGAATTAGGGTTTGGGGTTACAGTTAGGGTTAGAGTTAGGGTTTGGGGTTATAGTTAGGGTAAGAATTAGGGTTTGGGGTTATAGTTAGGGTTAGAATTAGGGTTTGGGGTTACAGTTAGGGTTAGAGTTAGGGTTTGGGGTTATAGTTAGGGTTAGAGTTAGGTTGGGGGTTATAGTTAGGGATAGAATTAGGGTTGGGGGATATAGTTGGGGTTAGAATTAGGGTTTGGGGTTACAGTTAGGGTTAGAGTTAGGGTTTGGGGTTACAGTTAGGGTTAGAATTAGGGTTTGGGGTTACAGTTAGGGTTAGAGTTAGGTTGGGGGTTACAGTTAGGGTTAGAATTAGGGTTGGGGGATATAGTTGGGGTTAGAATTAGGGTTTAGGGTTATAGTTAGGGTTAGAGTTAGGGTTGGGGGTATAGTTAGGGTTAGAATTAGGGTTTGGGGTTACAGTTAGGGTTAGAGTTAGGGTTTGGGGTTATAGTTAGAATGGGGTTAGGGTTTGGGGTTACAGTTAGGGTTAGAGGTTATAGTTAGGGTTAGAATTAGGGTTAGGGGTTATAGTTAGAATGGGGTTAGGGTTTGGGGTTACAGTTAGGGTTAGAGGTTATAGTTAGGGTTAGAATTAGGGTTTGGGGTTATAGTTAGGGTTAGGGGTTATAGTTAGGGTTAGAGTTAGGGGTTAGAATTAGGGGTTAGGGTTTGGGGTTAGAGTTAGGTTGGGGGTTAGAATTAGGGTTAGAGTTAGGGTTATAGTTAGGGTTTAGGGTTAGAGTTAGGGTTGGGGGTTAGAGTTAGGGTTAGAGTTTAGGGTTAGAGTTAGGGTTATAGTTAGGGGTTAGAGTTAGGTTGGGGGTTAGAATTAGGGTTAGAGTTTAGGGTTAGAGTTAGGGTTATAGTTAGGGGTTAGGGTTTGGGGTTAGAGTTAGGTTGGGGGTTATAGTTAGGGTTAGAGTTAGGTTGGGGGTTAGAATTAGGGTTAGAGTTTAGGGTTAGAGTTAGGGTTGGGGGTTAGAGTTAGGGTTATAGTTAGGGTTTAGGGTTAGGGTTATGTTGGGTTACATGTCATTTATCATACTGGCTACTCATTGTTTGTTTGAGTTTACCAGGCAGTGCCCAGCACTGTGTACGAAGTAGAATGTATTATTGTATGTTACGGGGATGATATGTAAAGCTTAATCCTCTCTTTTGTGCCCTGATAGGTGTTCTGGGGTCTAGACAAGAAATTGGCCCAAAGGAAACATTTTCCATCTGTGAATTGGCTCATCAGTTACAGTAAGTACATGAGGGCACTGGACGAATTTTACGAGAGGAATTTTGCTGAACTGGTACCACTCCGAACCAAAGCCAAAGAGATCCTTCAGGAGGAGGAAGACCTAGCAGAGATTGTCCAGCTGGTGGGAAAGGTGAGACCATGCAAACATTATACATTAGATGTGTTCTGCATGTACTGCCCTCTCCAAACAAAAACATATTTTCTATGTGATCTATAGGGGACATTTGAGGTCTATGGAGGTCATATGAGGTTTGTGGGGAATATGTGAGGACTGTGGAGGACATGCAAGGTCTGTGGGCAACATGTGAGGTCTATAGAGAACATGTGAGGTTTATGGGAATATGTGAGGACTATGGAGAACATACAAGGTATAAGGGGGATATGTGAGATCTGTGGAGGACTTGTGTGGTATATGGGGGATATGTGAGGTCTGGGGATAACATGCAAGGTATATGGGGGGATACAGTGGGGCAAAAAAGTATTTAGTCACCACCAATTGTACAAGTTCTCCCACTTACAGAGATGAGAGAGGCCTGTAATTGGCATCATAGGTAGACCTCAACTATGAGAGACAAAATGAGAAAACAAATCCAGACAATCTCATTGGCTGATCTGGAAAGAATTTATTTGCAAATTATGGTGGAAAATAAGTATTTGGTCTCCTACAAACAAGCAAGATTTCTGGCTCTCACAGACCTGGACCTTCTTCTTTAAGAGGCTCCTCTGTCCTGCACTCATTACCTGTATCAATGGCACCTGTTTTAACTTGTTATCAGTATAAAAGACACCTGTCCACAACCTCAAACAGTCACACTCCAAACTCCACTTTTGTGAAGACCAAAGAGCTGTCCAAGGACACCAGAAACAAAATTGTAGACCTGCACCAGGCTGGGAAGACTGAATCTGCAATAGGCAAGCAGCTTGGTGTGAACAAATCAACTGTGGGAGCAATAATTAGAAAATGGAAGACATACAAGACCACTGATAATCTCCCTCCATCTGGGGCTCCACGCAAGATCTCACCCCGTGGGGTCAAAATGATCACAAGAACGGTGAGCAAAAATCCCAGGACAACACGGGGGGACCTAGTGAATGACCTGCAGAGAGCTGGGACCAACATAACAAAGGCTACCATCAGTAACACACTATGCCGCCAGGGACTCAGATCCTGCAGTGCCAGACGTGTCCCCCTGCTTAAGCCAGTACATGTCCGGGGCCCGTCTGAAGTTTGCTAGAGAGCATTTGGATGATCCAGAAGAGGATTGGGAGAATGTCATATGGTCAGATGAAACCAAAATAGAACTGTTTGGTAGAAACACAACTCGTCGTGTTTGGAGGAGAGAGAATGCTGAGTTGCATCCAAAGAACACCATACCTACTGTGAAGCATGGGGGTGGCAACATCATGCTTTGGGTCTGTTTCTCCGCAAAGGGACCAGGACGACTGATCCATGTACAGGACAGAATAAATGGGGCCATGTATCGTGAGATTTTGAGTGCAAACCTCCTTCCATCAGCAAGGGCATTGAAGATGAAACGTGGCTGGGTCTTCCAACATGACAATGATCCCAAACATACCGCCTGGGCAACGAAGGAGTGGCTTCATAAGAAGCATTGCAAGGTCCTGGAGTGGCCTAGCCAGTCTCCAGATCTCAACCCCATAGAAAACCTTTGGAGGGAGTTGAAAGTCCGTGTTGCCCAGCGACAGCCCCAAAACATAACTGCTCTAGAGGAGACCTGCATGGAGGAGGAGATCTGCATGGAGGATGGGCCAACATACCAGCAACAGTGTGTGCCAACCTTGTGAAGACTTACAAGAAACGTCTGACCTCTGTCATTGCCAACAAAGGATACATAACAAAGTATTGACATGAACTTTTGATATTCCCTTATTTTCCACCATAATTTGCAAATAAATTCTTTCCAAATCAGCCAATTTGATTGTCTGGTTTTTTTTTCTCATTTTGTCTCTCATAGTTGAGGTCTCCCTATGATGCCAATTACAGGCCTCTCTCATCTTTTTAAGTGGGAGAACTTGCACAATTGGTGGCTGACTAAATACTTTTTTGCCCCACTGTATGTGAGGTCTGTGGAGGACATGTGAGGTGTTTGGGGGACATGTGATGTCTGTGGAGTACATGCTTGATATGTGAGGGATATGTGAGGTCTGTGGAAGACAAATGAGACCTATGGAGGTCATGTGAGGTCTATGGGGCATATGTGAGGTCTGTGGAGGACATGTGAGGTATATGGGGGATATGTGGGGTCTGTGGAGGACATGCAAGGTATATGTGAGGACATGTGAGGTATATAGGGAATATGTGAGGTTTGTGGACGACATATGAGATCTATGGAGGTCATGTGTCAGGGCAGGGCTGTGGAACGGACAGGTAGGCCTAGTGGCAGGGTAACGCACTGGCTGACGACAACCACCACCAACAGACTGAAGTCCCTCAGGGCGCGGAGTCTAAGTCCCAGGCTGCCCTTCACCAGGGCCCCTGATGGTGGGGATGGACTTGACGCAACCAGGGACCAGGTCGCGGCCCCCGAGACACCCCAGCTGCGGTAATGGCCGCCGCCAATGGCGTGTAGTTGGTGAGAATGACAATAGCGTAGTCAGACAAGCCGGGTCAATAACAACGGGACAAAACAGTACAGAACAGTAGACAGAGAATCACAGGTCACGGGCCGGGTTCAGCAACGGAAGGTCAGATCAAAGGGAAACGCAGAGAATGGTCTTAGTCACAAGCCGAGTCAGAATACCAGAAGAGTCACGAGCGTATACACAGAGCTGTAGCAAGACAAAGACACAAGACACAAGTGCAAAGAGCATGTGCAGATCCCAGGCTTATATGTACTCAGCCACACCCCTCTGGGGGATGGACCTCAGAGACCTGAAGGCATAAAAGATTCCCATCATGCTCAGCAGAAATCCAAGATGGATGCTAGCACATGGAGTAACATAACCTCTGGGAAAAGGTAGGACCTTGACAGTACCTCCTCCTCAAGGGCCCCTCCCCCTCCGCGGCTCAACAAAAGGTTTCCAAGGAAAGCGGGTATGAAACGCGCGGAGGAGGGCAGGAGCATGGACATCCGCGGAAGGAACCCAGGAACGCTCCTCGGGACCATAACCGCGCCAATGAACCAGGAACTGTAATCGGCCGCGCACCAATCGAGAGTCCAGGATCCGGCTCACCTCATACTCCTCATGACCGTCAACCCGAATGGGACGGGGCCGAGGCAGAGAGGTAGTGAAGCGATTGCAGATCAGAGGTTTCAACAGTGATACATGAAAGATATTGGAGATCCGCATCCCAGGTGGAAGGGCAAGGGCATAGGCCACCGGATTCACCTTGCGGAGAATGCGAAAAGGACCGACAAAACGGGGAGCTAGTTTGGGTGTGGGCACCCGAAGATTGAGGTTACGAGTAGACAACCACACCCGATCGCCGACCTGGTATGAAGGAGCGGGCAACCGTCTGCGATCAGCCTGGAACTTCTGACGCTGAGCCGAGTCCCTCAAAGCCCTCTGGATCTGCCCCCATGAAGAACGCAGGGCAGCAAGATGGTCCTCCACAGCCGGAATGTCCTGTGGTGAGAACCTCTCAGGTAATACCGCGGGTTGGTACCCATAGTTGGCCATGAAGGGGGACATCCCGGAGGAGGAGTTGACCGCTGAGTTCCTGGCAAACTCAGCCCAAGGCAGGAGATCGGCCCAATCGTCCTGATGGTCCGAGATATAACACCGAAGGAATTGTTCTAAGGCCTGATTGGAACGCTCCGCAGCCCCATTGGACTGCGGGTGGTAGGCTGAAGAAAAGGAGAGACTAATGCCCAACTGGGAGCAGAAGGCGCGCCAGAATCTGGACACGAACTGACTCCCGCGGTCCGAGACAATCACCTTGGGCAACCCATGCAGGCGAAAAATCTCCCTGGAAAAGACCGTGGCCAGTTCTTGCGCTGTTGGTAATTTCCTGAGTGGAATACAATGGCACATTTTGGAAAAACGATCGACGACCATGAGGATGACCGTATGGCCCCGAGACACAGGGAGGTCTACAATAAAGTCCATGCCCAGGTGTGACCAAGGACGCTCCCCATTGGGAATGGGTTGCAGAAGACCCATTGGAAGATGCCGTGGAGATTTATTCTGGGCACAGATCGAACATGCCGCTACATAAGAGGCGATGTCGGCACGGAGAGTTGGCCACCAGAACAACCGAGAGACGACCCAAGACAACTGGTTCCTCCCCGGATGCCCGGCAGTTTTGGAGTTATGGTAGGTACGCAGCAGACGGGTGCGCAACCCCTCGGGTACAAAACATCTACCCTCCGGTCTCTCGGGAGGAGCGTCAGTTTGAGCCGCCAAAATCTGCTCCCCAAGGGGAGAAGTCAGACTGGTACGAATGGCAGCCAGGATATGATCCGGAGGTATGACCGAGGTTGGCTCAGAGTCCTCCCTGGACAACTCAGAGTATTGCCGCGATAATGCATCAGCCCTGACATTCTTGGAACCAGGCAAATAGGAGACCACATAGTTGAACCGTGACAAGAACAAGGCCCATCTGGCTTGACGGGGTGTCAATCTTTTGGCCTCCGAAAGATAAGTCAGGTTCTTATGATCGGTAAGAATGAGGACCGGAACTGCGGAGCCCTCGAGCAGGTGCCTCCATTCCTTGAGAGCCAGAATGATTGCCAACAACTCCCTATCTCCAATCTGGTAGTTGCACTCTGCAGAGGAAAGCTTCCTGGAGTAGAACCCACAGGGAAGTAGGGGTCCATCGGGCGACCGACGTTGAGACAGGAGAGCGCCTACTCCTGTCTCGGATGCATCAACCTCAAGAACGAAGGGCAATCCAGGATTGGGATGAGACAGTATCGGAGCCGAAGCGAAGGCGGATTTCAGAGCCTCAAAAGCTACGATGGCCTCGGATGGCCACTCGTGAGGATTGCTGCCCTTCTTGGTTAGGTCTGAGAGAGGTTTTGCCAGCGTGGAGAAATTTCTGATGAATTTCCGATAGTAGTTGGCAAAACCCAAAAAGCGCTGAATGGGCCGAAGGCCATTGGGACGAGGCCACTGCAGAACTGCCGAAACCTTCTGAGGGTCCATGGAGAATCCCTCCGCAGAAATGATGTAGCCTAAAAAGGCAACTTGGGATCGATGGAATTCGCACTTCTCAAGTTTACAAAAAAGTTCGTTCTCACGTAATCGTTGCAGCACCTGCTTGACATCCTGGATATGGGACTCCATGGAGGCAGAGTAAACCAGGATGTCATCCAAGTAAACTACCACGCACTGCTGCAACAAGTCACGAAGGACATCATTTATGAATTCCTGAAAAACTGCGGGCGCGTTACACAACCCGAAGGGCATCACCAGGTATTCGTAGTGACCGGTTCTGGTGTTAAACGCGGTCTTCCACTCATCCCCCTGTTTGATCCGTACGAGGTTGTACGCCGCCCTAAGGTCAAGTTTGGTAAAGACTGTTGCCCCCTTAAGGCGGTCGAACAACTCAGTAATCAAGGGAATCGGGTAGGCATTCTTAGTGGTGATTCGATTGAGACCCCTATAATCGATGCAAGGCCTCAATTCACCACCCTTCTTCTTTACAAAGAAAAAGCCCGCTCCTGCTGGGGAAGTAGACTTACGAATGTGCCCCCGGGAAAGCGCATCCGCAACGTACTCCTCCATGGCCTTATTCTCCGCAACCGAGAGAGGATACACCCTGCCACGCGGAGGAGTGGCACCGGGTTGCAAGGATATGGCGCAGTCGTAAGGACGATGAGCAGGTAAGGCACCAGCGCGTACCTTATCAAACACGTCCTGGTACTCCCCATAATCAGTGGGCAACGCAGAGTCTGAGGAGGCACACAACACCTTAACCGGCCCACGGATGCACCCGGCCCCACACTGTGAAGACCACGAGAGAATCTCGGCAGTTTGCCAATTGAAGGTTGGATTGTGCATCTGGAGCCAGGGATACCCCAAAACCACCGAATAGTGCGGAGAAGAAATCACCTGGAAACAGGCCAACTCCCTGTGAACAGCCCCAATAGCTACTTCAACTGGCATAGTCTCGTGGGTAACCTGCGGTGGTTGCAGGGGCCTGCCATCTATCGCCTCGAGAACCAATGGGGTAACTCGAGCCTGCAGGGGAATGGAGTGCTGGGCAGCAAACGAGCTGTCCATAAACAACCCGCCAGCCCCAGAATCTACCAACGCCTGGGCCGTCACCGAGCCCTCTGCCCAAGAGAGGACAACGGTGATCAGTGGCTTATCTCTGCGGAACGCCGGGGACGAGGAGACTCCACCCAAGATCTGTCCCCGACAGGATCTCAGGTGCGAGCGTTTCCCGGACGGACCGGACAGGACTGCCGAAAGTGCCCACCAAGACCACAGTACAGGCAGCGACCCTCCCGACGCCGAGCGGCTCGCTCTCCCTCGGAAAGGCGAGCAAACCCCAGCTGCATGGGCTCACCACCAGACAATCTATCCCCAGGAGGCGTGGGAGGAGAGGGAGGAATGGGTGGGATAGAAAACGCAGGTGCCAGTCGATTGGAAGGCCTCCGCAGGCGTTCCTTGAGTGAAGGCCTCTCCCTGAGCCTGGTATCAATCAGGATCAGGAAGGAAATTAGTGCTTCCAGCTCCACAGGCAATTCCTTGGCTGCGATCTCATCCTTCAATGCATCAGAAAGACCCTGAGAAAACGCAGCCACCAGAGCCTCATTGTTCCAACCCACCTCTGCTGCCAGGGTACGAAACTCTATGGCGTACTCGGCCACGGTCCGTGAACCCTGATGCATAGACATGAGCAGCTTGGCAGCCGAGGCGGAGCGAGCCGGTACATCGAATACCCTACGGAAGGCATCGACAAAACCGGAAAACTCGTGAATCACGGGGTCATTCCTCTCCCATACGGGATTCGCCCAGGCCAAGGCCTTGTCTGAGAGTAGTGAGATGAGGAAACCCACCTTTGACCTCTCAGTCGGAAAAGCGTAGGGGATTAATTCAAAGTAAATCCCCACCTGGTTAAGGAACCCACGACACTGACTCGGCTCACCCCCAAAGCGCTGTGGAAGAGGGGCTGAACCGGTCATACCTCTGGACACCGCGGGTGCCGCATCAGCCGCGGCGGTAGGCACAGCAAGCGGAACAGCAGCGGGAGCGACCACCGGAGTGACAACCGGCCTAATAACACCAGGAGTAAGGTGCGCGGTGCGTGCCAGCAGAGTTTGCAACGCCTGAGCGAACTGATCCAACAGGAGATCCTGTTGATCCAGTCTGGCAACCAACATAGGAAGTGAAGGCGTACCTGCACCGTCAGGATTCATGGCACTTGTGTAATGTCAGGGCAGGGCTGTGGAACGGACAGGTAGGCCTAGTGGCAGGGTAACGCACTGGCTGACGACAACCACCACCAACAGACTGAAGTCCCTCAGGGCGCGGAGTCTAAGTCCCAGGCTGCCCTTCACCAGGGCCCCTGATGGTGGGGATGGACTTGACGCAACCAGGGACCAGGTCGCGGCCCCCGAGACACCCCAGCTGCGGTAATGGCCGCCGCCAATGGCGTGTAGTTGGTGAGAATGACAATAGCGTAGTCAGACAAGCCGGGTCAATAACAACGGGACAAAACAGTACAGAACAGTAGACAGAGAATCACAGGTCACGGGCCGGGTTCAGCAACGGAAGGTCAGATCAAAGGGAAACGCAGAGAATGGTCTTAGTCACAAGCCGAGTCAGAATACCAGAAGAGTCACGAGCGTATACACAGAGCTGTAGCAAGACAAAGACACAAGACACAAGTGCAAAGAGCATGTGCAGATCCCAGGCTTATATGTACTCAGCCACACCCCTCTGGGGGATGGACCTCAGAGACCTGAAGGCATAAAAGATTCCCATCATGCTCAGCAGAAATCCAAGATGGATGCTAGCACATGGAGTAACATAACCTCTGGGAAAAGGTAGGACCTTGACATCATGTGAGGTCTATGGGGGATATGTAAGGTCTGCAGAGGACATGTGAGGTATATGGGGAATATGTGAGGTCTGTGAAGGACATGTAATGTATTTGGGGGACATGTGAGGTCTGTGGAGGACATGCAAGATATATGGGGGATATTTGAGGTCCGTGGAGGAAATGTGAGGTCTATGGAGGTCATGTGAGGTCACTGGGAGACATGTGAGGTCTACGGAGGTCATGTGAGGTCTGTAGGGAATATGTGAGGTCTATGGGGGACATGTGAGGTCTGTGGAGGACATGCAAGATATATGGGAGATATGTGAGGTCTGTAGAGGCCATGCAAGGTATTTGAGGGACATGCAAGGTATATGGGGGAAATGTGAGGTCTGTGGAGGATATGTGAGGTCTGTGGAGGACATGCAAGGTATATGGGGATATATAAGGTCTGTGGAGGACATGTGAGGTCTGTGGAGTACATGTGAGGTATACAGGGTATTTGTGAGGTCTATGAAGGTCATGTGAGGTATATGAGGAACATGTGTGGTCTATGGGGGATATGTGAGGTCTGTAGATGACATGCAGGATATATGGGGGATATGTGTGGTTTGTGGAGGACATATGAGGTATCTGGGGGATATGTGAGGTCTGTGGAGGATGTGTGAGGTATTTGGAGGACATGTGAGGTCTGTGGAGAACATGTGAGGTCTATGGGGGATATGTGAGGTCTGTGAGGTATTTAGGGGGACATGTGAGGTCTGTGGAGGACATGTGAGGTATATGGGCAATATGTGGGGTCTGTGAAGGATGTGTAAGGTCTGTAGAGGACATGTGAGGTCTATGGTGGACATGTGAGGTCTATGTAGGTCATGTGAGGTCTATGGGGGACATGTGAGGTCTATGGGGGACATGTGAGGTCTATGTGGGATTAATGAGGTCTGTGGATGACATGCAGGGTATATGGGGGATATGTGTGGTCTGTGGAGGACATGTGAGGTATCCGGGGGACATGTGAGGTCTGTGGAGGATGTGTGAGGTATTTGGAGGACATGTGAGGTCTGTGGAGAACATGTGATGTCTATGAGGGATATGTGAGGTCTGTGAAGGACATGTGATGTCTCTGGGGGACATGTGAGGACTGTAGAGGACATGCAAGGTATTTGGGGGACATGTGAGGTCTGTGGAGGACATGTGAGGTATTTGGGGGGCATGTAAGGTCTGTGGAGGACATGTGAGGTATATGGATGATATGTGGGGTCTGTGAAGGACATGTGTGGTCTGCAGAGGACATGTGAGGTCTATGGAGGACATGTGAGCTCTATGGAGGTCATGTGAGGTCTATGGGGGACATGTGAGGCCTATGGAGCATATATGAGGTCTGTGGAGGACATGTGAGGTATATGGGGGATATGTGAGGTCTGTGGGGGACATGTGAGGTATTTGGGGGAACACGTGAGTTTCATGGGGGATATACTATGAGGTCTTTGGGGACATGTGAGGTATTTGGGGGAACATGTGAGTTTTATGGGGGATATACTATGAGGTCTTTGGGGACATGTGAGGTATTTGGGGGAACATGTGAGTTTTATGGGGGATATACTATGAGGTCTTTGGGGACATGTGAGGTATTTGGGGGGACATGTGAGTTCTATGGGGATATACTATGAGGTCTTTGGGGACATGTGAGGTATATGGGGGATATGTGAGGTCTGTGGGGAACATGTGAGATATATAGGAGATATGTGAGGTTTTTGAGGGACGTGAAGTCTATGGGGGATCTTGGAAAAGAAATGCCCGCAGCGATAAAAGAAGAAAAGAATTAGCGAAGGGCAGGCATGACTAGGCCCAGAGTGGGAAGGAAGACGTGTGAGGGTTAATGATTGTTTAGAGTTGGTAAAGGATAGCTGGGGGATCTGGTTGGTAGAGGAGAGTGTAGGTGGGGTCTCCTGCACTTTAGGGTGGGGTGTTCTGGGGAGGGGCGTCAGTTGGGAGCTGGACGTGGGAGAGAGAGCTTGCCTCCCGCCCTCCCTGTTTGGTGAATGTTGTGTTCCTCCTGGGGGGGTAATTTGGTTCCTGGGCGGTGGTTGGTCTTTGGAGGCGGTTCTTATCTTGGAGGTACAAAATGGTGTGGGACCCATCGTTGGTATGGTGTGCCCGGGAACATTCCCAGTTAACCGAGGTTTAACTGGAAGGTGATGGTGCTGCACTGCGGACGGTATGGTTGTCTCCGAGCTGGTTGGTTGCGGCTGGAGGCCTAGTGGAATATGGTTGTCCGCTGGTGCATTTCGGATGGTTTTGGGGGTGCCTTCAAATACCAACGACAACTCTTTATGTTTTCTGTTATAAGGAATGGTTGATGTGTTTAAACTTGATTTGGTAATAAAAGGCCGTGTTGGCCATTGTACTCCAAAATTGGTGTTGTGTTTTCTGTAAGTATAGTACGTAAAGGGGATTGGTATGGAAGGGTAAAGGGTAACGGTGGTGTAGTGGGGTCTGGATGAACCTAATTCGGATGCACTAGTCATGTAATGTCTTTGTCTTGTAGGCCTCGCTAGCAGAAGGTGATAAGATCACCTTGGAAGTTGCTAAACTCATAAAGGATGATTTCCTCCAGCAGAATGGCTACTCTGCCTATGACAGGTATCAGCAACCTTTTTAAGCTCAGGTTAAAGGGGCACTCTGATGTCAAACAATGGATATTGTGGCCTGCATTGGGGTGGAAGTGTTTTATCTAATATTACCTAAAGATACTTTCTGTGTTCAGTGGAAAGAAGTGAATACAACATGAATGGGGCTCTGTATGTGGTATACAGGAAGGGCGTAGTTGTGGGAGGGGCTGTGGGGGACTGACCATCTATATACACGCAGTGAATATTGCATGTAAGCTTTAGTAAAAGTGATGTTGTTGCTGTAGCAACCAATCCGTCGTCACCTTTTAAAGCAAACACTTTATCAGGTTATTATGGGATACTATGAATATGACAGGAGCCCAGTTTTGGGTTTTATTGTATTAGAATTGGTGTCTGATACCCCTCGGCTTTACACCCCCAAGATGAAGGGGATCTATACTATGGACGTCATCACCCGGTCAATGGGACCACCACAAACACAGCTCTTCCATTCTATCACAGATTCTGTCCTTTTTACAAGACGGTGGGCATGCTGCAGAACATGATCGCCTTCTATGACATGGCACGACATGCGGTGGAAGCCACGGCTCAGTCAGAAAACAAAATAACCTGGACGATAATTCGGGAACAACTCGGGGACATCATGTACAAACTCAGCTCCATGAAATTCAAGGTGATTGATGGGTTGTGCTGGAAATGGGGACATTGAACATGGCAGAGAGCGTTCTACACCAGGCAGAAGATGAGGGGGACATAGTGGTCAGAAATTGGGGATCCCTCTAGGGGTACACCCCTCTAATCCAGTCATGGGGCTCCAATTACTTCATTATTTCCTATTTGCCGCACTTCAGTCATTCTTATTCAGTTCTTGGCTATTGAATTCTGATTGGACTGTAAATGCTGAGCAGAATATCCACCAGATACAACTATTCCAGGAGGAAGTGGAACGAGATCCCAACTTCAGTTATTGATTTGCATTCAAAATATTTATTGGAAGAAAGTTAATTGTGTTGCAATCAATAGGAAAGTTTTACTGAATTCTCCACTTACTGTCCAGACACCTATTATTAGCAGGAAATACTACTCGAGGGGTCCCATGTGGCTGGTTTACCCCAGATTCTAGGCTAGAGTAGATCCCTCAGATACCAGTGTTGGGGTGTATCTGCCAAAATACCAGGATTAGGGTGGATCTTCCCAGATACCAGGATTAGGGTGGATCTTCCCAGATATCAGGATTAGGGTGGATCTTCCCAGATATCAGGATTAGGGTGGATCTTCCCAGATATCAGGATTAGGGTGGATCTTCCCAGATACCAGGATTAGGGTGGATCTTCCCAAATACCAGGGTTAGGGTGGATCTTCCCAGATACCAGGATTAGGGTGAATCTAGACAGATACCAGGATTAGGGTGGATCTAGACAGATACCAGGATTAGGGTGGATCTGTCCAGGTGCCAGAATTAGGGTGGACCTTCCCAGATACCAGGATTAGGGTGGATCTTCCCAAATACCAGGATTAGGGTGGATCTGTCCAGGTGCCAGGATTAGGGTGGACCTTCCCAGATACCAGGATTAGGGTGGATCTTCCCAGATGCCAGGATTAGGGTGGATCTTCCCAAATAGCAGGATTAGGGTGGACCTTCCCAGATACCAGGATTAGGGTGGATCTGTCCAGGTGCCAGGATTAGGGTGGACCTCCCCAGATACCAGGATTAGGGTGGATCTGTACAGGTGCCAGGATTAGGGTGGACCTCCCCAGATACCAGGATTAGGGTGGATCTGTACAGGTGCCAGGATTAGGGTGGATCTTCCCAAAAACCAGGATTAGGGTGGACCTTCCCAGATACCAGGATTAGGGTAGATCTTCCAAATATTTGATTTAGGATAAGGGTGTGTAAGGGGGCTTGTGGTTGGCTTTGTATAGGCTCAGGAAAGTACAAGCCCCCATCTTCTTTGATACAACAAGCCACTTGCTGGTATCCCTCTACCTCCGCTACCTCCGCTACCTCCTCTACCTCCTCTACCTCCGCTGCCTCCGCTGCCTCCGCTGCCTCCGCTACCTCCTCTACCTCCTCTACCTCCACTACCTCTGTGTAACTGTCAGGGCAGGGCTGAGGAACAGACAGGCAGGCCTAACAATGTAACGCACTGGCTGACGACAACCACCACCCACAGACCGAAGTCCCTCAGGGCGCGGAGTCTAAGTCCCAGGCTGCCCTTCACCAGGGCCCCTGATGGTGGGGATGGACTTGACGCAGCCAGGAACCAGGTCGCGTCCCCCGAGACACCTCAGCTGCGGTAATGGCCGCCGCCAATGGCGTGTAGGTGGTGGAAGAAACAAAAGAGTAGTCAGACAGGCCGGGGACAACAACAGCAGGACAAAACAGTACAGGACAGCAGACGAGAATCACAGGTCATGAGCCGGGTTCAGCAACAGAGGGTCAGATCAAAGGAGAATACAAAGAATAGTCGAGTCACAAGCCGAATCAGATACCAGGAGAGTCACGAGAGTCAGAACAGAGTAATAGCAACACAAAGACACAAGACACAAGTGCAAAGAGCATGTGCGGGCCACAGGCTTATATGTCATCAGCCACGCCCCTCTGGGGGATGGACCACAGAAACCTGAAGGCATAAAAGGATTCCCACCATGCACAGCAGAATCCAAGATGGACGCCAGCACATGGAGTAACATAACCTCAGGGAAAAGGTAGGACCTTGACAGTAACTCAGTACCAGAGGCCTTCCATGACATCCTGGCCATTAGCCTTTACATTCATAAATAAAGGAATATCCACAGTAGTAGAATAGTTTCTGCATTTACTGATGTTTATGAGAAGATGGCAGTACAAGTCATATCACATAGACATACTTCTGGGTCTCCTGACATTCCTTTGCCAATCACATATAGTGGGCGATCCATAGCAGTCATAATGTGAAAGCAGCACACAGCACATCACCTTTAAGCCATCTCCTCTTTGCACAGTGTCACCCATTCCCAGGGTCATTATTACTCACTCAGAGGGCTCTGACCTGCTCACTAGGCTCTAAGCATCCAGCTCAAAACTCCCTGCATGTCATTCCAGAGACAGGACTGCTGCAGCTGCTCATCTAGTTCCTGTGCACTAATCTCAGGTCCTCGCAGGGGACAGAACTCACAGCAGAGGAACACTTGGCCTGGTATGGCCTTTTGCAACCCTCTCTAGCCGCCACCAAGCATACGAAACAGGATGACTACAGCTGGCTCTTCTGGGTGAAGAACAAACTCATCCTGTCCTCTGCCCTGCCCAGGGCCTCTACTCTAACGCCCTACATCTGCTTGCTGGTGGACTATCTGCTCCCATGCCCCATCTGCCTTGGGTTCCTACCAACCTGGCATAGGGTTAGGTAACCCACTGACTTATCCATGACGTCATTACGGGAGGGCTCTAGTTAGGGTTAGGTAACCCACTGACTTATCCATGACGTCATTACGGGAGGGCTCTAGTTAGGGTTAGGTAACCCACTGACTTATCCATGACGTCACTACGGGAGGGCTCTAGTTAGGGTTAGGTAACCCACTGACTTATCCATGACGTCACTACGGGAGGGCTCTAGTTAGGGTTAGGTAACCCACTGACTTACTCATGACGTCACTACAGGAGGGCTCTAGTTAGGGTTAGGTAACCCACTGACTTTCTCATGATGTCATTAGTGGAGGGCTCTAGTTAGGGTTAGGTAACCCACTGACTTACCCATGACGTCATTAGTGGAGGGCTCTAGTTAGGGTTAGGTAACCCACTGACTTTCTCATGATGTCATTAGTGGAGGGCTCTAGTTAGGGTTAGGTAACCCACTGACTTATCCATGACGTCACTACAGGTGGGCTCTAGTTAGGGTTAGGTAACCCACTGACTTACTCATGACGTCACTACAGGAGGGCTCTAGTTAGGGCTAGGTAACCCACTGACTTACTCATGACGTCATTACAGGAGGGCTCTAGTTAGGGTTAGGTAACCCACTGACTTACTCATGACGTCACTACAGGAGGGCTCTAGTTAGGGCTAGGTAACCCACTGACTTACCCATGACGTCATTACAGGAGGGCTCTAGTTAGGGCTAGGTAACCCACTGACTTACCCATGACGTCATTACAGGAGGGCTCTAGTTAGGGTTAGGTAATCCACTGACTTACTCATGACGTCACTACAGGAGGGCTCTAGTTAGGGTTAGGTAACCCACTGACTTTCTCATGACGTCATTAGTGGAGGGCTCTAGTTAGGGCTAGGTAACCCACTGACTTACCCATGACGTCATTAGTGGAGGGCTCTAGTTAGGGCTAGGTAACCCACTGACTTACCCATGACGTCATTACAGGAGGGCTCTAGTTAGGGTTAGGTAACCCACTGACTTACCCATGACGTCATTAGTGGAGGGCTCTAGTTAGGGTTAGGTAACCCACTGACTTACTCATGACGTCATTACAGGAGGGCTCTAGTTAGGGTTAGGTAACCCACTGACTTACTCATGACGTCACTACAGGAGGGCTCTAGTTAGGGTTAGGTAACCCACTGACTTACTCATGACGTCACTACAGGAGGGCTCTAGTTAGGGTTAGGTAACCCACTGACTTACTCATGACGTCACTAGTGGAGGGCTCTAGTTAGGGTTAGGTAACCCACTGACTTACTCATGACGTCACTACGGGAGGGCTCTAGTTAGGGTTAGGTAACCCACTGACTTATCCATGACGTCATTACGGGAGGGCTCTAGTTAGGGTTAGGTAACCCACTGACTTATCCATGACGTCATTACAGGAGGGCTCTAGTTAGGGTTAGGTAACCCACTGACTTATCCATGACGTCATTACGGGAGGGCTCTAGTTAGGGTTAGGTAACCCACTAACTTACTCATGACGTCACTACGGGAGGGCTCTAGTTAGGGTTAGGTAACCCACTGACTTATCCATGACGTCATTACAGGAGGGCTCTAGTTAGGGTTAGGTAACCCACTGACTTATCCATGACGTCATTACGGGAGGGCTCTAGTTAGGGTTAGGTAACCCACTAACTTACTCATGACGTCACTACGGGAGGGCTCTAGTTAGGGTTAGGTAACCCACTGACTTATCCATGACGTCACTACGGGAGGGCTCTAGTTAGGGTTAGGTAACCCACTGACTTTCTCATGATGTCATTAGTGGAGGGCTCTAGTTAGGGCTAGGTAACCCACTGACTTACTCATGACGTCACTACAGGAGGGCTCTAGTTAGGGTTAGGTAACCCACTGACTTATCCATGACGTCATTACGGGAGGGCTCTAGTTAGGGTTAGGTAACCCACTAACTTACTCATGACGTCACTACGGGAGGGCTCTAGTTAGGGTTAGGTAACCCACTGACTTATCCATGACGTCATTACAGGAGGGCTCTAGTTAGGGTTAGGTAACCCACTGACTTATCCATGACGTCATTACGGGAGGGCTCTAGTTAGGGTTAGGTAACCCACTAACTTACTCATGACGTCACTACGGGAGGGCTCTAGTTAGGGTTAGGTAACCCACTGACTTATCCATGACGTCACTACGGGAGGGCTCTAGTTAGGGTTAGGTAACCCACTGACTTTCTCATGATGTCATTAGTGGAGGGCTCTAGTTAGGGCTAGGTAACCCACTGACTTACTCATGACGTCACTACAGGAGGGCTCTAGTTAGGGTTAGGTAACGCACTGACTTACTCATGACGTCACTACAGGAGGGCTCTAGTTAGGGTTAGGTAACGCACTGACTTACTCATGACGTCACTACAGGAGGGCTCTAGTTAGGGTTAAGTAACCCACTGACTTACTCATGACGTCACTACAGGAGGGCTCTAGTTAGGGCTAGGTAACCCACTGACTTACTCATGACGTCATTACAGGAGGGCTCTAGTTAGGGTTAGGTAACCCACTGACTTACTCATGACGTCATTAGTGGAGGGCTCTAGTTAGGGTTAGGTAACCCACTGACTTACTCATGACGTCATTACAGGAGGGCTCTAGTTAGGGTTCGGTAACCCACTGACTTACTCATGACGTCACTACAGGAGGGCTCTAGTTAGGGCTAGGTAACCCACTGACTTACCCATGACGTCACTACAGGAGGGCTCTAGTTAGGGCTAGGTAACCCACTGACTTACCCATGACGTCATTACAGGAGGGCTCTAGTTAGGGTTAGGTAACCCACTGACTTACTCATGATGTCATTACAGGAGGGCTCTAGTTAGGGTTAGGTAATCCACTGACTTACTCATGACGTCACTACAGGAGGGCTCTAGTTAGGGTTAGGTAACCCACTGACTTTCTCATGACGTCATTAGTGGAGGGCTCTAGTTAGGGTTAGGTAACCCACTGACTTACTCATGACGTCATTACAGGAGGGCTCTAGTTAGGGTTAGGTAACCCACTGACTTACTCATGACGTCACTACAGGAGGGCTCTAGTTAGGGTTAGGTAACCCACTGACTTACTCATGACGTCACTACAGGAGGGCTCTAGTTAGGGTTAGGTAACCCACTGACTTACTCATGACGTCACTACAGGAGGGCTCTAGTTAGGGTTAGGTAACCCACTGACTTACTCATGACGTCACTACAGGAGGGCTCTAGTTAGGGCTAGGTAACCCACTGACTTACCCATGACGTCACTACAGGAGGGCTCTAGTTAGGGTTAGGTAACCCACTGACTTACTCATGACGTCATTAGTGGAGGGCTCTAGTTAGGGTTAGGTAACCCACTGACTTACTCATGACGTCATTACAGGAGGGCTCTAGTTAGGGTTAGGTAACCCACTGACTTACTCATGACGTCACTACAGGAGGGCTCTAGTTAGGGCTAGGTAACCCACTGACTTACTCATGACGTCATTAGTGGAGGGCTCTAGTTAGGGCTAGGTAACCCACTGACTTACTCATGACGTCATTACAGGAGGGCTCTAGTTAGGGCTAGGTAACCCACTGACTTACTCATGACGTCATTAGTGGAGGGCTCTAGTTAGGGCTAGGTAACCCACTGACTTACCTATGATGTCATTAGTGGAGGGCTCTAGTTAGGGCTAGGTAACCCACTGACTTACTCATGACGTCATTACAGGAGGGCTCTAGTTAGGGTTAGGTAACCCACTGACTTACTCATGACGTCATTACAGGAGGGCTCTAGTTAGGGTTAGGTAACCCACTGACTTACCCATGACGTCATTAGTGGAGGGCTCTAGTTAGGGTTAGGTAACCCACTGACTTACTCATGACGTCACTACAGGAGGGCTCTAGTTAGGGCTAGGTAACGCACTGACTTACTCATGACGTCATTAGTGGAGGGCTCTAGTTAGGGTTAGGTAACCCACTGACTTACTCATGACGTCACTACAGGAGGGCTCTAGTTAGGGCTAGGTAACCCACTGACTTACTCATGACGTCACTACAGGAGGGCTCTAGTTAGGGCTAGGTAACGCACTGACTTACCCATGACGTCATTACAGGAGGGCTCTAGTTAGGGCTAGGTAACCCACTGACTTACTCATGACGTCACTACAGGAGGGCTCTAGTTAGGGTTAGGTAACCCACTGACTTACTCATGACGTCATTACAGGAGGGCTCTAGTTAGGGTTAGGTAACCCACTGACTTACTCATGACGTCACTACAGGAGGGCTCTAGTTAGGGTTAGGTAACCCACTGACTTACCCATGACGTCATTAGTGGAGGGCTCTAGTACCGGGGACCTAGCACCTGATTACACTGTTCTCCGCTACTACACACTATATTGGAATAGCGCCACCTATTGGCAGACTAGCTAACTTCACCTACTTATACTTGGATCACTAATAGGAACATAAATCTCTGGTTTATCCATCATTGGTCATTATGTACAGAATACGGCGGGACCTTCCATGTCCTGGTTACAGAAAGGATGGATGTTCTAGGGTTAGGCGCTAGGCCTGATCTTCCATGTTCTAGGGTTAGGCGCTAGGCCTGATCTTCCATGTTCTAGGGTTAGGCGCTAGGCCTGATCTTCCATGTTCTAGGGTTAGGCGCTAGGCCTGATCTTCCATGTTCTAAGGCTACACTTAGTCGTGTTTTTGGGATAGAGAGGTCAATAGTGCATGAATTTGTATGCGGCATTTAACTCATGAACATGCAATTCACAAAAAAGAGCAATAAATACCGCATGAGCTCAGTATTTTTTTTTTCAGTATGTAACGTATGTTTTGGCGAGTTATTTAACGCAGTCCAGACCTCGGAGCGAACATTCGCAGTGATATTCCCACCACTAAATGTGACACCTAGCTGTCCCCACACTATGCTATATTATAGGAGATTCATACCTACGGGTGCCTTTTGGGTGGGTCCTCTGCACGGCCTGACCAATCTGATTGGCAAGATAAAATACTGAGTCCTGATAAAGAACCAGTTTTTGTGGTGGGGGAGGGGAGGTAAGACTGATCCAGGAGATTTCATCCACTCCACCTTTCTTCTCAGGATCCCCAAAAGGATGGAGAAGCCAAGATTAAAGCCGACTACGCCCAGCTGTATGAGGAGATGCAGACGGCATTCCGCGGCCTGGAGGACTGAGAGCTCCGCCCATGAGGAGCTGGAGGAGTATTCTATATGTATGAAGATCCTGAGATTGGGATAAAATATCAGAGATTGGACTCCGTGGTCACCACAAGCTGCATCGCCCTCGGACTGATGACCCCCATGATATGCAGGAATAAAGATCATTGTCCATATCAATACGTGGAGATCAGCTTGTTGGAGAGTTTTACATGTAACAATAAAGACAATTTCCACAACCATAAAATCCTCCAATAAATGTTCAAATCTGAGACTATCCCTGGAACAATCGTTACACCGATATTACACTATATCCCATGATCTCTCTGCTGTACACGCCATATACTATATCCAGTGACATCTCTCCTGCACACGCCATATACTCCATCCAGTGATCTCTATCCTGTGATCTCTCTGCTGTACACTCCATATACTATATCCTGTGATCTCTCTCCTGTACACTCCATATACTATATCCAGTGACATCTCTCCTGTGATCTCTCTCCTGTACACTCCATATACTATATCCAGTGACATCTCTCCTGTGATCTCTCTCCTGTGATCTCTCTCCTGTGATCTCTATGCTGTACACTCCATATACTATATCCTGGGATCTCTATGCTGTACACGCCATATACTCCATCCTGTGATCTCTCTGCTGTACACGCCATATACTCCATCCAGTGATCTCTCTGCTGTGATCTCTCTCCTGTGATCTCTCTTCTGTGATCTCTATGCTGTACACGCCATATACTATATCCTGTGATCTCTCTGCTGTACACGCCATATACTCCATCCAGTGATTTCTCTCCTGTGATCTCTCTGCTGTACACGCCATATACTATATCCTGTGATCTCTCTCCTGTGATCTCTCTCCTGTGATCTCTATGCTGTACACTCCATATACTATATCCTGTGATCTCTCTCCTGTACACTCCATATACTCCATCCTGTGATCTCTATGCTGTACACTCCATATACTATATCCTGTGATCTCTCTCCTGTGATCTCTCTCCTGTGATCTCTATGCTGTACATGCCATATACTATATCCTGTGATCTCTCTCCTGTGATCTCTATGCTGTACACTCCATATACTATATCCTGTGATCTCTCTCCAGTGACATCTCTCCTGTACACTCCATATACTATATCCTGTGATCTCTATGCTGTACACTCCATATACTATATCCAGTGACATCTCTCCTGTACACTCCATATACTCCATCCTGTGATCTCTATGCTGTACACTCCATATACTATATCCTGTGATCTCTCTCCTGTGATCTCTATGCTGTACATGCCATATACTATATCCTGTGATCTCTCTCCTGTGATCTCTATGCTGTACACTCCATATACTATATCCTGTGATCTCTCTCCTGTGATCTCTATGCTGTACACTCCATATACTATATCCAGTGACATCTCTCCTGTACACGCCATATACTCCATCCTGTGATCTCTATCCTGTACACTCCATATACTATATCCTGGGATCTCTATGCTGTACACGCCATATACTATATCCTGGGATCTCTATGCTGTACACGCCATATACTATATCCTGGGATCTCTATGCTGTACACTCCATATACTCCATCCTGTGATCTCTCTGCTGTACACTCCATATACTCCATCCTGTGATCTCTCTGCTGTACACTCCATATACTATATCCAGTGACATCTCTCCTGTACACGCCATATACTATATCCAGTGACATCTCTCCTGTACACGCCATATACTCCATCCTGTGATCTCTATCCTGTACACTCCATATACTCCATCCTGTGATCTCTATCCTGTACACTCCATATACTCCATCCAGTGATCTCTATGCTGTACACGCCATATACTCCATTCTGTGATCTCTCTCCAGTGACATCTCTCCTGTACACGCCATATACTCCATCCAGTGACATCTCTCCTGTACACTCCATATACTCCATCCAGTGATCTCTATGCTGTACACGCCATATACTCCATTCTGTGATCTCTCTCCAGTGACATCTCTCCTGTACACGCCATATACTCCATCCAGTGACATCTCTCCTGTACACTCCATATACTCCATCCTGTGATCTCTATTCTGTACACTCCATATACTCCATCCTGTGATCTCCATGCTGTACACTCCATATACTCCATCCTGTGATCTCTATGCTGTACACTCCATATACTCCATCCTGTGATCTCTATGCTGTACACGCCATATACTCCATTCTGTGATCTCTCTCCAGTGACATCTCTCCTGTACACTCCATATACTATATCCAGTGACATCTCTCCTGTACACTCCATATACTCCATCCTGTGATCTCTAAGCTGTACACTCCATATACTCCATCCTGTGATCTCTATGCTGTACACGCCATATACTCCATCCTGTGATCTCTATGCTGTATACTCCATATACTCCATCCTGTGATCTCTATGCTGTACACGCCATATACTCCATCCTGTGATCTCTATGCTGTATACTCCATATACTCCATCCTGTGATCTCTATGCTGTACACTCCATATACTCCATCCAGTGACATCTCTCCTGTACACTCCATATACTCCATCCTGTGATCTCTAAGCTGTACACTCCATATACTCCATCCTGTGATCTCTATGCTGTGCCCTCCAGTCACCTGATGGCCTTTGTCTCGGTCCTGGACATGTTTGTGCCAGCTTGCTGATTCCAGTAACAATGTCGCTCGGCATCAGCAGATCTGCGATCCACGGGGCCGGCGACCCTCCAGAGAGTTCCCTATTCTCCACATTGTAGAGGGAGGACAGGGGAGTCTTTATAAAGGAGGGACCCCTCCCAGGGACATCCAGCTGGAGGTCTCTCTTTGTAGGTGGGGGTCTGGGATGGCTACTAGGACATAAGGTAAGTCCTGAACACTGACAACACCCCCATTAACCATGAATTACTGAGAATCCAATCACAGAATACACAGGAAAGTCAATATCTGAAGGGATCTCATTTCCTGGAGAGTCCAATATCTCCTCCACCAATAAACAGGAGAGATCAACCCTTATATTACCGCAGATAGTCTGACATGGACTGTATATGGGAAGAGCTATGGGACTATGGACTGTATATGGGAAGAGCTGTAGGACTATGGACTGTATATGGGAAGAGCTACGGGACTATGGACTGTATATGGGAAGAGCTACGGGACTATGGACTGTATATGGGAAGAGCTGTAGGACTATGGACTGTATATGGGAAGAGCTACGGGACTATGGACTGTATATGGGAAGAGCTACGGGATCATGGACTGTATATGGGAGGAGCTGTAGGACTATGGACTGTATATGGGAAGAGCTACAGGACTATGGACTGTATATGGGAAGAACTACAGGACTATGGACTGTATATGGGAAGAGCTGTAGGACTATGGACTGTATATGGGAAGAGCTACGGGACTATGGACTGTATATGGGAAGAGCTACGGGATCATGGACTGTATATGGGAGGAGCTGTAGGACTATGGACTGTATATGGGAAGAGCTACAGGACTATGGACTGTATATGGGAAGAGCTACAGGACTATGGACTGTATATGGGAAGAGCTACAGGACTATGGACTGTATATGGGAAGAGCTGTAGGACTATGGACTGTATATGGGAAGAGCTACGGGACTATGGACTGTATATGGGAAGAGCTACGGGATCATGGACTGTATATGGGAGGAGCTGTAGGACTATGGACTGTATATGGGAAGAGCTACAGGACTATGGACTGTATATGGGAAGAGCTACAGGACTATGGACTGTATATAGGAAGAGCTACAGAGCTATGGACTGTATATGGGACGAGCTGTAGGACTATGGACTGTATATGGGAAGAGCTACGGGACTATGGACTGTATATGGGAAGAGCTACGGGACTATGGACTGTATATGGGAAGAGCTACGGGACTATGGACTGTATATGGGAAGAGCTGTAGGACTATGGACTGTATATGGGAAGAGCTGTAGGACTATGGACTGTATATGGGAAGAGCTACGGGATCATGGACTGTATATGGGACGAGCTGTAGGACCATGGACTGTATATGGGAAGAGCTGTAGGACCATGGACTGTATATGGGAAGAGCTACAGGACTATGGACTGTATATGGGAAGAGCTACAGGACTATGGACTGTATATGGGAAGAGCTACGGAGCTATGGACTGTATATGGGACGAGCTGTAGGACTATGGACTGTATATGGGACGAGCTGTAGGACTATGGACTGTATATGGGAAGAGCTACAGGACTATGGACTGTATATGGGAAGAGCTACAGGACTATGGACTGTATATGGGAAGAGCTGTAGGACTATGGACTGTATATGGGAAGAGCTGTAGGACTATGGACTGTATATGGGAAGAGCTACGGGATCATGGACTGTATATGGGATGAGCTGTAGGACCATGGACTGTATATGGGAAGAGCTGTAGGACCATGGACTGTATATGGGAAGAGCTACAGGACTATGGACTGTATATGGGAAGAGCTGTAGGACCATGGACTGTATATGGGAAGAGCTACAGGACTATGGACTGTATATGGGAAGAGCTACAGGACTATGGACTGTATATGGGAAGAGCTACGGAGCTATGGACTGTATATGGGACGAGCTGTAGGACTATGGACTGTATATGGGACGAGCTGTAGGACTATGGACTGTATATGGAAAGAGCTACGGGATCATGGACTGTATATGGGAAGAGCTACGGGACTATGGACAGTCAATGGGAAGACCTACGGGACTATGGACAGTATATGGGACGAGTTGTAGGACTATGGACTGTATATGGGAAGAGCTATAGGACTATGGACTGTATATGGGACGAGCTGCAGGACTATGGACTGTATATGGGATGAGCTGCAGGACTATGGACTGTATATGGGACGAGCTGTAGGACTATGGACTGTATATGGGATGAGCTGTAGGACTGTGGACTGTATATGGAAGGAGCTGTAGGACTATGGACTGTATATGGGAAGAGCTATAGGACCATGGACTGTATATGGGAAGAGCTACGGGACTATGGACTGTATATGGGAGGAGCTACGGGACTATGGACTGTATATGGGAAGAGCTACGGGACTATGGACTGTATATGGGACGAGCTACGGGACCATGGACAGTATATGGGAAGAGCTGTAGGACTATGGACTGTATATGGGAAGAGCTACGGGACTATGGACTGTATATGGGAAGAGCTACGGGACCATGGACAGTATATGGGACGAGCTGCAGGACTATGGACAGTATATGGGAAGAGCTACGGGACCATGGACAGTATATGGGAGGAGCTACGGGACCATGGACAGTATATGGGAAGAGCTACGGGACTATGGACTGTATATGGGAAGAGCTACGGGACCATGGACAGTATATGGGAAGAGCTACGGGACTATGGACTGTATATGGGAAGAGCTACGGGACTATGGACTGTATATGGGAAGAGCTACGGGACTATGGACAGTATATGGGAAGAGCTACGGGACCATGGACAGTATATGGGAAGAGCTACGGACCATGGACAGTATATGGGAGGAGCTGTAGGACCATGGACAGTATATGGGAGGAGCTGTAGGACCATGGACAGTATATGGGACGAGCTGTAGGACCATGGACTGTATATGGGAGGAGATGTAGGACTATGGACTGTATATGGGAGGAGCTGTAGGACCATGGACTGTATATGGGAAGAGATGTAGGACTATGGACTGTATATGGGAGGAGCTGTAGGACCATGGACTGTATATGGGAGGAGCTGTAGGACCATGGACTGTATATGGGACGAGCTGTAGGACCATGGACTGTATATGGGAGGAGCTGTAGGACCATGGACTGTATATGGGAGGAGCTGTAGGACCATGGACTGTATATGGGAGGAGCTGTAGGACCATGGACTGTATATGGGAGGAGCTGTAGGACCATGGACTGTATATGGGAGGAGCTGTAGGACCATGGACAGTATATGAGACGAGCTGTAGGACCATGGACAGTATATGGGAGGAGCTGTAGGACCATGGACAGTATATGGGACGAGCTGTAGGACCATGGACTGTATATGGGAGGAGCTGTAGGACCATGGACTGTATATGGGACAAGCTGTAGGACCATGGACTGTATATGGGAGGAGCTGTAGGAACATGGACTGTATATGGGACAAGCTGTAGGACCATGGACAGTATATGGGAGGAGCTGTAGGACCATGGACTGTATATGGGACGAGCTGTAGGACCATGGACTGTATATGGGAGGAGTTGTAGGACCATGGACAGTATATGGGACGAGCTGTAGGACCATGGACAGTATATGGGACGAGCTGTAGGACCATGGACAGTATATGGGACGAGCTGTAGGACCATGGACAGTATATGGGACGAGCTGTAGGACCATGGACTGTATATGGGACAAGCTGTAGGACCATGGACTGTATATGGGACGAGCTGTAGGACCATGGACTGTATATGGGAGGAGCTGTAGGACCATGGACTGTATATGGGACAAGCTGTAGGACCATGGACTGTATATGGGAGGAGCTGTAGGACCATGGACTGTATATGGGACAAGCTGTAGGACCATGGACTGTATATGGGACAAGCTGTAGGACCATGGACTGTATATGGGACAAGCTGTAGGACCATGGACAGTATATGGGAGGAGCTGTAGGACCATGGACTGTATATGGGAGGAGCTGTAGGACTCCAGTAGAAGAATTCTCTTACTCAATGCTGTTGGTCCTTTACATACAGTGCAAAAGTCTTAGGCAGGTGTGATGCTAATGATGTAAATGAAGAACGATTTCCGAAATCGAAGTGTTAATCGTTTATTTTTTATCAATTAACAAAATGGAAAGTAAATGAAGAGAACTCCAATCAATATTTGGTGTGACCCCCCTTTGCCTTCTTCTAGGTAACGTGGACACATTTTATAAAGGATTCGGCAGGTAGGTTGTTCCAAACTTCTTGGGGAACTAAGCACAGATCTTCTGCGGATCTTGGCTGCCTACAATAAATGAGCAACAAATGGGCAATAGTCACAATACATGGACAACAACCAGAAAACTGCAACAATACACAAGCAACAAATGGACAATACTGACAATACATGGACAACAACCAGAAAACTGCAACAATACACAAGCAACAAATGGACAATACTGACAATACATGGACAACAACCAGAAAACTGCAACAATACACAAGCAACAAATGGACAATACTGACAATACATGGACAACAACCAGAAAACTGCAACAATACACAAGCAACAAATGGACAATACTGACAATACATGGACAACAACCAGAAAACTGCAACAATACACAAGCAACAAATGGACAATACTGACAATACATGGACAACAACCAGAAAACTGCAACAATACACAAGCAACAAATGGACAATACTGACAATACATGGACAACAACCAGAAAACTGCAACAATACACAAGCAACAAATGGACAATACTGACAATACATGGACAACAACCAGAAAACTGCAACAATACACAAGCAACAAATGGACAATACTGACAATACATGGACAACAACCAGAAAACTGCAACAATACACAAGCAACAAATAGACAATAGTCACAATACATGGACAACTACCAGAAAACTGCAACAATACACAAGCAACAAATGGACAATACTGACAATACATGGACAACAACCAGAAAACTGCAACAATACACAAGCAACAAATGGACAATACTGACAATACATGGACAACAACCAGAAAACTGCAACAATACACAAGCAACAAATGGACAATACTGACAATACATGGACAACAACCAGAAAACTGCAACAATACACAAGCAACAAATAGACAATAGTCACAATACATGGACAACTACCAGAAAACTGCGACAAAACACAAGCAACAAATGGACAATAGTCACAATACATGGACAACTACTAGGAAACTGTGACAACACACAGGCAACAAATGGGCAATAGTCACAATACATGGACAACTACCAGAAAACTGCAACAATACACAGGCAACAAATGGACAATAGTCACAATACATGGACAACTACCAGAAAACTGCAACAACACACAGGCAACAAATGGGCAATAGTGACAATACATGGACAACTACCAGAAAACTGCAACAACACATAGGCAACAAATGGGCAATAGTGACAATACATGGACAACTACCAGAAAACTGCAACAACACACAGGCAACAAATGGGCAATACTGACAATACATGGACAACAACCAGAAAACTGCAAAAACACACAAGCAACAAATAGACAATAGTCACAATACATGGACAACAACTAGGAAACTTTGACAACACACAGGCAACAAATGGGCAATAGTGACAATACATGGACAACAACCAGGAAACTGCAACAATACACAAGCAACAAATGGGCAATAGTGACAATACATGGACAACAACCAGAAAACTGCAACAATACACAAGCAACAAATGGGCAATAGTGACAATACATGGACAACAACCAGGAAACTGCAACAATACACAGGCAACAAATGGGCAATAGTGACAATACATGGACAACAACCAGGAAACTGACAACACACAGGCAACAAATGGGCAATACTGACAATACATGGACAACAACCAGGAAACTGACAACACACAGGCAACAAATGGGCAATAGTGACAATACATGGACAACAACCAGGAAACTGCAACAATACACAAGCAACAAATGGGCAATAGTGACAATACATGGACAACAACCAGGAAACTGTGACAACACACAGGCAACAAATGGGCAATAGTGACAATACATGGACAACAACCAGGAAACTGCGACAACACACAGGCAACAAATGGGCAATAGTGACAATACATGGACAACAACCAGAAAACTGCGACAACACACAGGCAACAAATGGGCAATAGTGACAATACATGGACAACAACCAGGAAACTGCGACAACACACAGGCAACAAATGGGCAATAGTGACAATACATGGACAACAACCAGAAAACTGTGACAACACACAGGCAACAAATGGGCAATAGTGACAATACATGGACAACAACCAGAAAACTGTGACAACACACAGGCAACAAATGGGCAATAGTGACAATACATGGACAACAACCAGAAAACTGTGACAACACACAGGCAACAAATGGGCAATAGTGACAATACATGAACTACACTAATGTCTGGGCTAGTGTGAGAAGAAGGGAGATGGAAGAGGGAGGAGAAGGAGGATGGACAGGTTAGATGGGACAGATGGAAGAGGGAGGAGAACAGAGATGGACAGGTGAGATGGGACAGATGGAAGAGGGAGAAGGAGGACGGAAAGGTGAGTTGGGACAGATGGAAGAGGGAGGAGAAGGAGGATGGACAGGTGAGATGGGACAGATGGAAGAGGGAGGAGAAGGAGGATGGACAGGTGAGATGGGACAGATGGAAGAGGGAGGAGAACAGAGATGGACAGGTGAGATGGGACAGATGGAAGAGGGAGGAGAACGGAGATGGACAGGTGAGATGGGACAGATGGAAGAGGGAGGAGAAGGGAGATGGACAGGTAAGATAGGACAGATGGAAGAGGGAGGAGAAGGAGGATGGACAGGTGAGATGGGACAGATGGAAGACGGAGGAGAACAGAGATGGACAGGTAACATAGGACAGATGGAAGAGGGAGGAGAAGGAGAATGGACAGGTAAGATAGGACAGATGGAAGAAGGAGGAGAAGGAGGACGGACAGGTAAGATAGGACAGATGGAAGACGGAGGAGATCGGAGATGGACAGATGAGATAGGACAGATGGAAGAGGGAGGAGACGGAGGACGGACAGGTGAGATAGGACAGATGGAAGAGGGAGGAGAAGGAGGATGGACAGGTAAGATAGGACAGATTTAAGAGGGAGGAGAAGGAGGATGGACAGGTAAGATAGGACAGATGGAAGACGGAGGAGAACGGAGATGGACAGATGAGATAGGACAGATGGAAGAGGGAGGAGAAGGAGGACGGACAGGTAAGATAGGACAGAAGGAAGAGGGAGGAGAAGGAGGATGGACAGGTAAGATAGGACAGATGGAAGAGGGAGGAGAAGGAGGATGGACAGGTAAGATAGGGCAGATGGAAGAGGGAGGAGAACGGAGATGGACAGGTAAGGTAGGACAGATGGAAGAGGGAGGAGAAGGAGGACAGACATGTAAGATAGGACAGATGGAAGAGGGAGGAGAAGGAGGACGGACAGGTAAGATAGGACATATGGAAGAGGAGGAGAAGGGAGATGGACAGGTAAGATAGGACAGATGGAAGAGGGAGAAGGGAGATGGACAGGTAAGATGGGACAGATGGAAGAGGGAGGAGAAGGAGGATGGGCAGGTGAGATAGGACAGATGGAAGACGGAGGAGAAGGGAGATGGACAGGTGAGATGGGACAGATGGAAGAGGGAGGAGAAGGAGGATGGACAAATGAGATAGGACAGATGGAAGACGGAGGAGAAGGGAGATGGACAGGTGAGATGGGACAGATGGAAGAGGGAGAAGGGAGATGGACAGGTGAGATGGGACAGATGGAAGAGGGAGGAGAAGGAGGATGGGCAGGTGAGATAGGACAGATGGAAGAGGGAGGAGAAGGAGGACGGACAGGTAAGGTAGGACAGATGGAAGAGGGAGGAGAAGGGAGATGGACAGGTAAGGTAGGACAGATGGAAGAAGGAGGAGAAGGAGGACGGACAGGTAAGATAGGACAGATGGAAGACGGAGGAGATCGGAGATGGACAGATGAGATAGGACAGATGGAAGAGGGAGGAGAAGGAGGACGGACAGGTGAGATAGGACAGATGGAAGAGGGAGGAGAAGGAGGATGGACATGTAGGATAGGACAGATTTAAGAGGGAGGAGAAGGAGGATGGACAGGTAAGATAGGACAGATGGAAGACGGAGGAGAACGGAGATGGACAGATGAGATAGGACAGATGGAAGAGGGAGGAGAAGGAGGACGGACAGGTAAGATAGGACAGAAGGAAGAGGGAGGAGAAGGAGGATGGACAGGTAAGATAGGACAGATGGAAGAGGGAGGAGAAGGAGGATGGACAGGTAAGATAGGGCAGATGAAAGAGGGAGGAGAACGGAGATGGACAGGTAAGGTAGGACAGGTGGAAGAGGGAGGAGGGAGATGGACAGGTAAGATGGGACAGATGGAAGATGGAGCAGAACGGAGATGGACAGATGAGATAGGACAGATGGAAGAGGGAGGAGAAGGAGGACAGACAGGTGAGATAGGACAGATGGAAGACGGAGGAGAAGGGAGATGGACAGGTAAGGTAGGACAGGTGGAAGAGGGAGGAGGGAGATGGACAGGTAAGATGGGACAGATGGAAGATGGAGCAGAACGGAGATGGACAGATGAGATAGGACAGATGGAAGAGGGAGGAGAAGGAGGACGGACAGATGAGATAGGACAGATGGAAGACGGAGGAGAAGGGAGATGGACAGGTAAGGTAGGACAAATGAAAGAGGGAGGAGAAGGAGAATGGACAGGTGAGATAGGACAGATAGAAGAGGGAGGAGAAGGAGAATGGACAGGTGAGATAGGACAGATAGAAGAGGGAGGAGAAGGAGGACGGACAGGTGAGATAGGACAGATGGAAGAGGAAGGAGAAGGAGGACGGACAGGTAAGATAGGACAGATGGAAGACGGAGGAGATCGGAGATGGACAGATGAGATAGGACAGATGGAAGAGGGAGGAGAAGGAGGACGGACAGGTGAGATAGGACAGATGGAAGAGGGAGGAGAAGGAGAATGGACAGGTAAGATAGGACAGATTTAAGAGGGAGGAGAAGGAGGATGGACAGGTAAGATAGGACAGATGGAAGACGGAGGAGAACAGAGATGGACAGATGAGATAGGACAGATGGAAGAGGGAGGAGAAGGAGAATGGACAGGTAAGATAGGACAGATGGAAGAGGGAGGAGAAGGAGGATGGACAGGTAAGATAGGACAGGCGGAAGAGGGAGGAGAAGGAGGACGGACAGGTAAGATAGGACAGAAGGAAGAGGGAGGAGAAGGAGGACGGACAGGTAAGATAGGACAGATGGAAGAGGGAGGAGAAGGAGGATGGACAGGTAAGATAGGACAGATGGAAGAGGGAGGAGAACGGAGATGGACAGGTAAGGTAGGACAGATGGAAGAGGGAGGAGAAGGAGGACAGACATGTTAGATAGGACAGATGGAAGACATAGGAGAACAGAGATGGACAGATGAGATAGGACAGATGGAAGACGGAGGAGAAGGAGGACGGACAGGTAAGATAGGACAGGCGGAAGAGGGAGGAGAAGGAGGACGGACAGGTAAGATAGGACAGAAGGAAGAGGGAGGAGAAGGAGGATGGACAGGTAAGATAGGACAGATGGAAGAGGGAGGAGAAGGAGGATGGACAGGTAAGATAGGACAGATGGAAGAGGGAGGAGAACGGAGATGGACAGGTAAGGTAGGACAGATGGAAGATGAAGGAGAACGGAGATGGACAGGTAAGGTAGGACAGATGGAAGAGGGAGGAGAAGGAGGACAGACATGTAAGATAGGACAGATGGAAGAGGGAGGAGAAGGAGGACGGACAGGTAAGATAGGACAGATGGAAGAGGGAGGAGAACGGAGATGGACAGGTAAGATAGGACAGATGGAAGAGGGAGGAGAACGGAGATGGACAGGTAAGATAGGACAGGCAGAAGAGGGAGGAGGATGGACAGTTGATATGGGACAGATGGAAGAGGGAGGAGAAGGAGGATGGACAGGTAAGATGGGACAGCTGAGATGGGACAGATGGAAGAAGGAGGAGAAGGTGGACGGACATGTAAGATAGGATAGATGGAAGACGGAGGAGAAGGAGGACGGACATGTAAGATAGGACAGAAGGAAGACGGAGGAGAAAGTGGACGGACAGGTGAGATAGGACAGATGGAAGAGGGAGGAGAAGGAGGACGGACAGGTGAGATAGGACAGATGGAAGAGGGAGGAGAAGGGAGATGGACAGGTAAGATAGGACAGATGGAAGAAGGAGGAGAAGGAGGACGGACAGGTAAGATAGGACAGATGGAAGACGGAGGAGATCGGAGATGGACAGATGAGATAGGACAGATGGAAGAGGGAGGAGAAGGAGGATGGACAGGTAAGATAGGACAGATGGAAGAGGGAGGAGAAGGAGGATGGACATGTAAGATAGGACAGATTTAAGAGGGAGGAGAAGGAGGATGGACAGGTAAGATAGGACAGATGGAAGAGGGAGGAGAACGGAGATGGACAGGTAAGGTAGGACAGATGGAAGATGAAGGAGAACGGAGATGGACAGGTAAGATAGGACAGATGGAAGAGGGAGGAGAACGGAGATGGACAGGTAAGATAGGACAGGCAGAAGAGGGAGGAGGAGGAGGATGGACAGTTGAGATAGGACAGGTGGAAGAGGGAGGAGAAGGAGGACGGACAGGTGAGATGGGACAGATGGAAGAGGGAGGAGAACGGAGATGGACAGATGAGATAGGACAGATGGAAGAGGGAGGAGAAGGAGGACAGACATGTAAGATAGGATAGATGGAAGACGGAGGAGAAGGAGGACGGACAGATGAGATAGGACAGATGGAAGAGGGAGGAGAAGGAGGACAGACAGGTGAGATAGGACAGATGGAAGAGGGAGGAGAAGGTGGACAGACAGGTGAGATAGGACAGATGGAAGAGGGAGGAGAAGGAGGACAGACAGGTGAGATAGGACAGATGGAAGAGGGAGGAGAAGGTGGACAGACAGGTGAGATAGGACAGATGGAAGAGGGAGGAGAAGGAGGACGGACAGATGAGATAGGACAGATGGAAGAGGGAGGAGAAGGAGGACAGACAGGTGAGATAGGACAGGCAGAAGAGGGGACCCGCTTACAATCAGCAACTACAATCCATTCGATAGGCGGGGCAGATGGGGGTAGAGACATTGTGTGTTATGTGAATATGAAGGGCATTAAAGAGACAAAATATAAAATATATGTAAACAGAAAACATAAAGCTGAGGCAGATATCAGGAAAAGGTCCTGGACTGCCGTATCTCTCTCTTGAACATTCCTTGGCAGTCATGCTGATCCTGTGGACTTGATTCTTCTCTAGTATGTGAGATGTTTCTTCAGCAATGCCGGGGGCCCCCTGCTCCTCACACAACATATCAATTGTCCATAATGGGGTACTGGCGCAGGTATGTGACTTCAGGCAGGCAGCTGGTGACACATCAGAAATCACTGAAAACTGGTGACAATGACATTTGTTGAAGATGGGCCTAAGAGCTCCACCAGCTCCTCCTAACCCAACGTACCAAGTTCATTCAAATACGATGAGTGCAATTATCACTGGAAATGCTTAGGTTAGATGTGGGGCTTGGATTATGGCTTGAATCGGGATTCAGATTACAGCTAGGGTTACGGTTTGGGTTCAGATTAAGGTTAGAATAAAGGTTCAGATTAGTATTAGGGTCAGGATTGGGGTTAGGATTAAGGTTCAGGTAAGAGTTATGATTAAGGTTCAGATTAGCGTGTTAATTAGGGTTTGGATGAGGGTTAGAATTCTAACAAGAATTAGGATCAATAGTAGGATTAGGTTTTAGGATTCAGATTAGGATTAGAGTTAGATTTGAGTTAGGGTTAGTTTTGAAATTGGGTTAAGGTTCGGGTTAGGGTTCAGATTAGGATTAGGGTATGGGTTCGAATTAGGGTTAGGATTAAGGTTAGGGTTCACATTAGGATTAGGGTTTCAATTAGGATTAGTGTCAGGATTAGGTTAGGGTTCGGATGAGGGTTAGAGTTCAGATTAGGATTAGGTTTTGAATTAGGAATAGGGTTTGGGTTAGAATTAGGATTGGGGTTAGGATGAAGGTCAGGGTTCAGATTAGGATTAGGGTTAGATTTGGGTTCGAATTAGGATTAGAGTTAGAGTTCAGATTAGGGTTAGGTTTTGAATTAGGATTAGGGTTAGAGTTCAGATTAGGGTTAGGTTTTCAATTAGGATTAGAGTTAGAGTTCAGATTAGGGTTAGGTTTTGAATTAGGATTAGAGTTAGAGTTCAGATTAGGGTTAGGTTTTGAATTAGGATTAGAGTTAGAGTTCAGATTAGGGTTAGGTTTTGAATTAGGATTAGAGTTAGAGTTCAGATTAGGGTTAGGTTTTGAATTAGGATTAGAGTTAGAGTTCAGATTAGGGTTAGGTTTTGAATTAGGATTAGGGTTTTGGTTCCCATTAGGATTAGATTTGAGATTGAATTTGGATTAGGGTTGGAGTTCAGATTAGAATTACAGTTTTTAATTAGGGTTAGGGTTCAAATTCGGATTGGAGTTAGAGATTGCCTAGTCTGCCCAGTCTGTTGGATTAGATTAATAATGGCGACGTTGATGAAATATGTAATCATTATTTCTCGTCTCGCAGACCGCGGAGAATTAGAAGTCTGAAAATGTACACCTTGATGGGCGGCGGTCTGCTCTGTGCAGTCTCTGGATTGGTTCTGCTCATAGTTGCCACAGCGACTGACTTTTGGATGCAGTATCGGTACTCGGGGAGTCTGAGTAACCAGGGCCTGTGGAGGTTCTGTGTGGCCGGGAAATGCCACGCTCATACCATCACTGTCGGTAAGTTCCACCATCCTATCATAGAGATATAACCAGATGTGGGCTCACTGGGGGGCCACAATGCAATGATTGGCTGGAGCCACATGTCAGATTTGTGTGGCCACCATGTTACTGAGGCTAGCAGAGGCAATAAATGTCTACAAATCGCTTGCTGATCTCCCCTCCCCCAGCATTTGTCTCAGATTATAATGGCCTGTAAATCCGTCCAGCTTTGCAGAACTTTGCCCGAACCCTTCCCAATTCTGTACATCTGAGCTACACACCTCCATTCACTGCAATGGAACCCCACAGCCAACCCGGCCAGCAAAGACCCTACATGAGCAGAGATACAAGTATAAACTATCACCAAACTGCTGGGGGAGACAACCTGTCCTTTAATGTGTGCAGGGCTCGGGCTCTGTGTCATACAGTATAGTTCCGGAGGGAGGGTCAGGATAAGGATTATGGAGAAGAGTCTGATTAGGATTTTGGTGTAGGGTCAATGTTCCGGAGGAAGGGTCAGGATAAGGATTATAGAGAAAAGCCTGGTTAGGATATTTTGGTGTAGGGTCAATGTTCCGGAGGAAGGGTCAGGATAAGGATTACAGAGAAGAGCCTGGTTAGGATATTTTGGTGCAGGGTCAATGTTCCGGAGGAAGGATCAGGATAAGGAATACATAGAAGAGCCTGGTTAGGATATTTTGGTGCAGGGTCAATGTTCCGGAGGAAGGGTCAGGATAAGGATTATGGAGAAGAGTCTGGTTAGGATATTTTGGTGCAGGGTCAATGTTCCAGAGGAAGCGTCAGGATAAGGATTACATAGAAGAGCCTGGTTAGGATATTTTGGTGTAGGGTCAATGTTCCGGAGGAAGGGTCAGGATAAGGAATACATAGAAGAGCCTGGTTAGGATATTTGTTGTAGGGTCAATGTTCCGGAGGAAGGGTCAGGATAAGGATGTTCCGGAGGAAGGGTCAGGTTAAGGATTATAGAGAAGAGCCTGGTTAGGATATTTGGTGTAGGGTCAATGTTCCGGAGGAAGGATCAGGATAAGGATTATAGAGAAGAGCCTGGTTAGGATATTTGGTGTAGGGTCAATGTTCCGGAGGAAGGATCAGGATAAGGATTATAGAGAAGAGCCTGGTTAGGATATTTTGGTGCAGGGTCAATGTTCCGGAGGAAGGGTCAGGATAAGGATTACAGAGAAGAGCCTGGTTAGGATATTTTGGTGCAGGGTCAATGTTCCGGAGGAAGGATCAGGATAAGGAATACATAGAAGAGCCTGGTTAGGATATTTTGGTGCAGGGTCAATGTTCCGGAGGAAGGGTCAGGATAAGGATTATGGAGAAGAGTCTGGTTAGGATATTTTGGTGCAGGGTCAATGTTCCAGAGGAAGCGTCAGGATAAGGATTACATAGAAGAGCCTGGTTAGGATATTTTGGTGTAGGGTCAATGTTCCGGAGGAAGGGTCAGGATAAGGAATACATAGAAGAGCCTGGTTAGGATATTTGTTGTAGGGTCAATGTTCCGGAGGAAGGGTCAGGATAAGGATGTTCCGGAGGAAGGGTCAGGTTAAGGATTACATAGAAGAGCCTGGTTAGGATATTTTGGTGTAGGGTCAATGTTCCGGAGGAAGGGTCAGGATAAGGATTATAGAGAAGAGCCTGGTTAGGATATTTTGGTGTAGGGTCAATGTTCCGGAGGAAGGGTCAGGATAAGGAATACATAGAAGAGCCTGGTTAGGATATTTGGTGCAGGGTCAATGTTCTGGAGGAAGGGTCAGGATAAGGATTATGGAGAAGAGTCTGGGTAGGATTTTGGTGTAGGGTCAATGTTCCAGGTGAAGGGTCAGGATAAGGATTACATAGAAGAGTCTTGTTAGGATATTTTGGTGTAGGGTCAATGTTCCAGATGAAGGGCAGGATAAGGATTATGGAGAAGAGTCTGGTTAGGATATTTTGGTGCAGGGTCAATGTTCCAGAGGAAGCGTCAGGATAAGGATTACATAGAAGAGCCTGGTTAGGATATTTTGGTGTAGGGTCAATGTTCCGGAGGAAGGATCAGGATAAGGATTACATAGAAGAGCCTGGTTAGGATATTTGGTGCAGGGTCAATGTTCCGGAGGAAGGGTCAGGATAAGGATTATAGAGAAGAGCCTGGTTAGGATATTTGGTGTAGGGTCAATGTTCCGGAGGAAGGGTCAGGATAAGGATTATGGAGAAGAGCCTGGTTAGGATTTTGGTGTAGGGTCAATGTTCCGGAGGAAGGGTCAGGATAAGGAATACATAGAAGAGCCTGGTTAGGATATTTTGGTGTAGGGTCAATGTTCTGGAGGAAGGTTCAGGATAAGGATTATAGAGAAGAGCCTGGTTAGGATATTTTGGTGTAGGGTCAATGTTCCGGAGGAAGGGTCAGGATAAGGATTATGGAGAAGAGCCTGGTTAGGATATTTGGTGCAGGGTCAATGTTCCGGAGGAAGGGTCAGGATAAGGATTATAGAGAAGAGCCTGGTTAGGATATTTGGTGTAGGGTCAATGTTCCGGAGGAAGGGTCAGGATAAGGATTATGGAGAAGAGCCTGGTTAGGATTTTGGTGTAGGGTCAATGTTCCGGAGGAAGGGTCAGGATAAGGAATACATAGAAGAGCCTGGTTAGGATATTTTGGTGTAGGGTCAATGTTCTGGAGGAAGGTTCAGGATAAGGATTATAGAGAAGAGCCTGGTTAGGATATTTTGGTGTAGGGTCAATGTTCCGGAGGAAGGGTCAGGATAAGGATTATGGAGAAGAGCCTGGTTAGGATTTTGGTGTAGGGTCAATGTTCCGGAGGAAGGGTCAGGATAAGGAATACATAGAAGAGCCTGGTTAGGATATTTTGGTGTAGGGTCAATGTTCTGGAGGAAGGGTCAGGATAAGGATTATAGAGAAGAGCCTGGTTAGGATATTTGGTGTAGGGTCAATGTTCCGGAGGAAGGGTCAGGATAAGGATTATAGAGAAGAGCCTGGTTAGGATATTTGGTGTAGGGTCAATGTTCCGGAGGAAGGGTCAGGATAAGGATTACATAGAAGAGCCTGGTTAGGATATTTTGGTGTAGGGTCAATGTTCCGGAGGAAGGGTCAGGATAAGGAATACATAGAAGAGCCTGGTTAGGATATTTGTTGTAGGGTCAATGTTCCGGAGGAAGGGTCAGGATAAGGATGTTCCGGAGGAAGGGTCAGGTTAAGGATTACATAGAAGAGCCTGGTTAGGATTTCGGTGCAGGGTCAATGTTCCGGAGCAAGGATCAGGATAAGGATTACATAGAAGAGCCTGGTTAGGATATTTTGGTGTAGGGTCAATGTTCCGGAGGAAGGGTCAGGATAAGGAATACATAGAAGAGCCTGGTTAGGATATTTGTTGTAGGGTCAATGTTCCGAAGGAAGGGTCAGGATAAGGATGTTCCGGAGGAAGGGTCAGGTTAAGGATTACATAGAAGAGCCTGGTTAGGATTTCGGTGCAGGGTCAATGTTCCGGAGCAAGGATCAGGATAAGGATTACATAGAAGAGCCTGGTTAGGATATTTTGGTGTAGGGTCAATGTTCCGGAGGAAGGGTCAGGATAAGGATTATAGAGAAGAGCCTGGTTAGGATATTTTGGTGTAGGTCAATGTTCCGGAGGAAAGGTCAGGATAAGGATTACATAGAAGAGCCTGGTTAGGATTTTGGTGTAGGGTCAATGTTCCAGAGGAAGGGTCAGGATAAGGAATACACAGAAGAGCCTGGTTAGGATATTTTGGTGTAGGGTCAATGTTCTGGAGGAAGGGTCAGGATAAGGATTATGGAGAAGAGTCTGGGTAGGATTTTGGTGTAGGGTCAATGTTCCAGGTGAAGGGTCAGGATAAGGATTACATAGAAGAGTCTTGTTAGGATATTTTGGTGTAGGGTCAATGTTCCAGATGAAGGGTCAGGATAAGGATTATGGAGAAGAGTCTGATTAGGATTTTGGGTCTAGTGTCAATGTTCTGGAGGAAGGGTCAGGATAAGGAATACATAGAAGAGCCTGGTTAGGATATTTTGGTGTAGGGTCAATGTTCCGGAGGAAGGATCAGGATAAGGATTACATAGAAGAGCCTGGTTAGGATATTTTGGTGTAGGGTCAATGTTCCGGAGGAAGGATAAGGATTACATAGAAGAGCCTGGTTAGGATTTTGGTGTAGGGTCAATGTTCCGGAGGAAGGGTCAGGATAAGGAATACATAGAAGAGCCTGGTTAGGATTTTGGTGTAGGGTCAATGTTCCGGAGGAAGGGTCAGGATAAGGATTATAGAGAAGAGCTTGGTTAGGATTTTTTGGTCTAGGTCAATGTTCCGGAGGAAGGGTCAGGATAAGGATTACATAGAAGAGCCTGGTTAGGATTTTGGTGTAGGGTCAATGTTCCGGAGGAAGGGTCAGGATAAGGAATACATAGAAGAGCCTGGTTAGGATATTTTGGTGTAGGGTCAATGTTCCGGAGGAAGAGTCAGGATAAGGATTATAGAGAAGAGCCTGGTTAGGATATTTTGGTGCAGGGTCAATGTTCCGGAGGAAGAGTCAGGATAAGGAATACATAGAAGAGTCTTGTTAGGATATTTTGGTGTAGGGTCAATGTTCCGGAGGAAGGATCAGGATAAGGATTACATAGAAGAGCCTGGTTAGGATATTTTGGTGTAGGGTCAATGTTCCGGAGGAAGGGTCAGGATAAGGAATACATAGAAGAGCCTGGTTAGGATATTTTGGTGTAGGGTCAATGTTCTGGAGGAAGGGTCAGGATAAGGATTATGGAGAAGAGTCTGGGTAGGATTTTGGTGTAGGGTCAATGTTCCAGGTGAAGGGTCAGGATAAGGATTATGGAGAAGAGTCTGATTAGGATTTTGGGTCTAGGGTCAATGTTCTGGAGGAAGGGTCAGGATAAGGAATACATAGAAGAGCCTGGTTAGGATATTTTGGTGTAGGGTCAATGTTCCGGAGGAAGGATAAGGATTACATAGAAGAGCCTGGTTAGGATTTTGGTGTAGGGTCAATGTTCCGGAGGAAGGGTCAGGATAAGGAATACATAGAAGAGCCTGGTTAGGATATTTTGGTGTAGGGTCAATGTTCCGGAGGAAGAGCCAGGATAAGGATTATAGAGAAGAGCCTGGTTAGGATATTTTGGTCTAGGTCAATGTTCCGGAGGAAAGGTCAGGATAAGGATTGCATAGAAGAGCCTGGTTAGGATTTTGGTGTAGGGTCAATGTTCCGGACTTACTCTCTACATGTTAATTTTCTCTCCATTTGGTTGTATTCAGCCTTCTGGGATGCCACCCGTGCATTCATGCTGCTGTCTATTCTGTCCAGTTTTGCTGGAATAATCCTGGGCCTTACAGCTTTCTCCAGTGGGGCCAAATCTGCTAGAACCCGCTCTGCAGGAGTCACATTACTGGTTGCAGGTAAGTGTTACCGAATGACCTGGCTATCAATAAGTGGCTACCATCACACAGAAGTTATGTCTGAGTTTGTGCCATATCTTACTATTGTACAGGATTTCTATATCACCAGCACTTTACAATATAAAGATTGACAGGAGAGGGTTGGGTTGGCCCAACTCACAAGAGCTTACAATTTATATTGGCATGAAGATTAGGGTTTCCAGCTCAACCCTTTATACCCCGAACACATTAATTCCACAGGTTCTGAGGGGGATGTAATACAGATAAGGTACTGAGTTTACCTACCACTTTGATCAGCCACAGAACCTGTGGAATTTATGTGTTGGGGGTATAAAGGGATGAAGTGGTGACCCCAATGAAGACTCTTTTCTTCTTCTATTTATTCATCCATCAAACTGCAATGAACAGTATTCTATCTATAAGAGTGTTCATGAACTGGAGGAAACACACGACTTCTCTGACACAGCAACTCTTCGGCCCTCTGCCACTGCTGCAATGCTCCCAACATGGCCCTCTTACTTTTTTTTAAATTCCTAGTGTCCAGCCTGTGGCACGAGGGCCAAATGCGGCCCTTTGATGTTGGAAGTGATGTCCTTGGGCCCCAGCAGTCTGTAGAGGGAGTATTAATCTGTCTAATGTTTTCATGCAACATGTCCGTAGTCTCTGAGTGTCTCCTATAGCATGACTTCAGTCTCCAGCCACTCCTGAAGAACAACATCTGACCACTTCCTCTAGCAAGCCTTCAGTCTCTGACAGTTTCGTTACCATTACATGTGGGGGGGGGGGGGTTACATTTGAGGCTCCCTTTACCTTGCAAGTTGAAAAGGACCAATTTAAATGGTTTTGACATCCAAGGTGTCCTCAGATATTCCCATCTGGTATCTGATACACATCCACTAGGTGTCAGCAGACTGTAAGTAGTACAATGTAGACAGTTTATAGTAGGGTTTATATAAGGGTGAATGAGCTTGTGTTGGGGAATTGTGAACATGGCTTCAGTCAGGTCTGATGGTCATCATCCATCAACTCTACCACCTTTACCTGGAAAAAGAAATATTGGCATTAAGTTCCCTTTTGTTGAAAATTCTGTTCTCAGCCAGGCAAGTAAAATATAAAGAGTATCCATTGGAAGAATTCTTTAAAACCCTTTGATTCAGCGCATTGCAGGAATTGGAGGACAAGCATCTTCAGATGCTGGGAAAGTAAAGCTGGTTGTGGAGGCTTTGCCTTGTCAGACACAGAAGTCCAGGCTACCAGACTTCTAAATGAGGCAGTGTGCATCCTATTGGCTGGATTTAGCAGCCGACACCAGAGGTTGAAGTCATGGCCAGAGTTAGGATTGCAAAAAAATGGGAACCAAAGTTTCCTTCACGGTCCAACCTGCGGACCTTCATGACTGCCTTGTTAGAGATATTGAGCTGTGAAATGGGGTCTCATAGTGAGATGGGATGTGGGGTGGACAGCCCTGGAAGGAGCGTGGACTTTTCAGACCTTCTTTATCGATTGTTGTTTGAGGCTAAATAAAGAGAGAAGTGAAGTATAATTTACAAAATGTGAGCAAAAGTTACCTCTGTCAAACAACGGGCAGCGAAATTTCAAGATCTGCCTACAACCGGTCCAAACTGTTTGTGGAGAGCCCACGTGTCTTTCTCAATGTTGGGACAAGTGGAGAGGCTTTTCTTTCTAGAGACTGTGCTGTACTGAAGGGATTGCTGTGTTGCATCTGTTTGCAAATGAAGTTGACATTTTTGAAACCCGGCAGGAACTAGTTAAGATTTATATGATAACACATCTAATGGCAGACTCAGGGCTTTGGGCCATAGAATAATATTCCTAGAAAAAGTGGGGGGATGACTAACGGCAAAGTGACCACACTGAATGGCTATCAAAGTCTTATTAATTAGGGTGCACTAAATGAAGAAACATTGATTGAAAGATCTGCCTACCAGCAACTCAAAAAGAGAATTAGAAATGGAGATGTTTGCAAGAGATTGCAATGACTGCTGACTTTTCTAAGCTCAAAGCTTTGCAAATAAACGGTCTACATCAGTTAATGCAGTCTTCAATCCCGCATACATTGAGAGGGTACCAAGGACAGAAAATCATGGGAAATATGTGTCCTATGGTAACTCCTCCAAATGTGGCAGAACATGAGAGGGAACCAAGGACAGAAAATCATGGTGTCCTAAGGGAACCCCTCTAAATGTTTCAGAGCTTAAGTGGGAGTCAAGGGCAGGAAATCATTGTGTCTTATGAGAACCCCTCTAAATGTGGCAGTACGTGAGAGGGAACCAAGGACAGAAAATCATGGTGTCCTAAGGGAACCCCTCTAAATGTGGCAGAACATGAGAGGGAACCAAGGGCAGGAAATCATGGTGTCCTAAGGGAAACCCTCTAAATGTGGCAGAACATGAGAGGGAACCAAGGGCAGGAAATCATGGTGTCCTAAGGGAAACCCTCTAAATGTGGCAGAACATGAGAGGGAACCAAGGGCAGGAAATCATGGTGTCCTAAGGGAACCCCTCTAAATGTGGCAGCACATGAGAGGGAACCAAGGGCAGGAAATCATGGTGTCCTAAGGGAACCCCTCTAAATGTGGCAGCACATGAGAGGGAACCAAGGGCAGGAAATCATGGTGTCCTAAGGGAACCCCTCTAAATGTGGCAGAACATGAGAGGGAACCAGGGGCAGGATATCATGGTGTCCTAAGGGAACCCCTCTTAATGTTGCAGGACTTAAGTGGGAGCCAAGGGCAAGAAATCATTGTGTCTTATGAGAACCCCTCTAAAATGTGGCAGTACGTGAGAGGGAACTAAGGACAGAAAATCATGGGAACTATGTGTCCTAAGGGAACCCCTCTAAATGTGGCAGAACATGAGAGGGAACCAAGGGCAGGATATCATGGTGTCCTAAGGGAACCCCTCTTAATGTTGCAGGACTTAAGTGGGAGCCAAGGGCAGGAAATCATTGTGTCTTATGAGAACCCCTCTAAAATGTGGCAGTACGTGAGAGGGAACCAAGGACAGAAAATCATGGTGTCCTATGGGAACCCCTCTTATTGTAGCAGCGTGAGTCATAGCTGATTGTAGCACTGGATAAAAGTGTTGTCTGTGTGGACAGAGGAGCCATTTTGAAGTTGTTTGTCAAAGTCAAGTCTATGACAATTCCACACCACTTACCAAATAACAATGTTTAAGGAAATTATACGTCAGCAGATACGAGAACTATGCCCGATTCTGATTTTGTTTGGCCCATTTGAGGAACTCTGCCTATTAGGATTGTAACCCAGATGTCCCAGTATTGGCTGACTCTGGAGATATGGGTAATGGCATGGAGTCTAGTGATGCAACACCAACAAGCCAATTTACACATTTAGTTCTCTGCAGTTTAAAGGACAGTTGAACACATTTCTTCAAACATAAACCCCACGAATCTCCCATGTGAACTGAACTCTTTGTTTTAATGGGAAAGGAACCTCTTAGTTTGACTACAATATAGAAACAGACAAGCTTGGAATTGGCCTGATATCCGGGTCTGCGGAGATATGAAAAGTGATGAGCACAAGCCATCCAATTCTCACAGTTGAGGATATTTTGCATGAGATGGATGGGCAATGGTTTTTAGCATACTGAACTTAAAAAGGGGTTATCCTTAGACAGCTAACCCTGGTTGGTAGAGTCATCACTACATTTGGCAACGTTAACCCTAAGGTCTCTTCCACTGATATGTAACCTCTGCCGAGGAGATTTATCATGATCTGATTCAACAAGTACAGAGAGGTTGTAAGGCCAATATTTGAGGCCATATTATTTTATGAGGGCTAAGCATCAATGCATTGTACACACCAAGCAATGGTCACAGGAAAAGGTCTGGTGGCCAGGAATTGATAAGGTGGTTTGTTCACCAGATGTCAAGCCTGTCCACATCTGATCACCAAACCAAAATCGGTTACATAAACTCTTTGCCCTCAGATCCATGAGAGGAATTGGCTATTGATGCGATATATTTCCGGAACTCTGGCTTTAACAGGTTGTGAATCTTAATTGACATTGGCAGGAGGCATTCCATGACGGCAATTTCATCAACTTAAAGAGGAACTTCACTCTGTCACTCAACATTGACTGTTTCAAAGCCTTATGCTGTAAGCATTAGTAAATAGATAGGAAGGGAAACTAGATGTACTTGTTTTTGCCTTTTTAACATTTCTTCAGTTACTTCCTGGTTTCCATGCCTAGGCAAATGATGTCATACATCCTAGGAGTCTTCAGGAGGGGAAGAGGGTGGGTGGAGATTTCTCAGCTAAGAGCACCCTCCTGCCTGCATGCCTGACCTAAGAGCAGATTGATTACAAGGAAGTAAATGCTACACTAATAATCTGCCCTTACTCAAGATGGCCATGGCCAGAAATGCTAGGTGGGTGTTTCCCAGCAAAATAAAGCATGGAGACATGGATGGATGAATGGATGGATGGAGACATGGATGGAGGGGGAGTATTCTTTGAATTTTAAAAATGAATTACGTAAATAGCATTTTTGGTTGGTGGTGCTCAGATGCAGTGCAGTTCCATTTTATGTTTTAGAGTGGCTTCTCATGGACTTCCTAAACACATTGTAAGTGGCAATGGATCCCGGTTTCTTTGCATCATTATACTACAACATTCTGTGAAGAAGAAGTAGAACTTCTCAGAACACATATTTGTTGAAATTTATTTGAGTTGAATATTTGGAAGACAACATTTAGAAAAAGAAATGTTGGTGACCACTCCTCATGCCATAATGGAGGTAATGCATGCAGAACGTCTTTGTGGTCACAAGTTCAGGACAAAGTCACTCCACATTGCATCCCACCCTATAAGGGTACTGGACATTTCTGAGGTCAGAACCTTTCTGAGGTCAGAACCGTTCTGAGGTCAGAACCTTTCTGAGGTCAGGACATTTCAGAGGTCAGGACATTTCAGAGGACAGAACTGTTCTGAGGTCAGAACCTTTCTGAGGTCAGGACATTTCAGAGGTCAGGACATTTCAGAGGACAGAACCTTTCTGAGGTCAGGACATTTCAGAGGTCAGGACATTTCAGAGGTCAGAACCTTTCTGAGGACAGGACATTTCAGAGGTCAGAACCTTTCTAAGGACAGGACATTTCAGAGGACAGAACCTTTCAGAGGTCAGGACATTTCAGAGGACAGAACCTTTCTGAGGTCAGGACATTTCAGAGGTCAGAACCTTTCAGAGGTCAGGACATTTCAGAGGTCAGGACATTTCAGAGGTCAGAACCTTTCTGAGGTCAGGACATTTCAGAGGTCAGGACATTTCAGAGGACAGAACATTTCTGAGGTCAGAACCTTTCTGAGGTCAGGACATTTCAGAGGTCAGGACATTTCAGAGGTCAGAACCTTTCTGAGGTCAGGACATTTCAGAGGTCAGAACCTTTCTGAGGACAGGACATTTCAGAGGACAGAACCTTTCAGAGGTCAGGACATTTCAGAGGTCAGGACATTTCAGAGGACAGAACCGTTCTGAGGTCAGAACCTTTCTGAGGTCAGGACATTTCAGAGGTCAGGACATTTCAGAGGACAGAACCTTTCTGAGGTCAGGACATTTCAGAGGTCAGGACATTTCAGAGGTCAGAACCTTTCTGAGGACAGGACATTTCAGAGGTCAGAACCTTTCTAAGGACAGGACATTTCAGAGGACAGAACCTTTCAGAGGTCAGGACATTTCAGAGGACAGAACCTTTCTGAGGTCAGGACATTTCAGAGGTCAGAACCTTTCAGAGGTCAGGACATTTCAGAGGTCAGGACATTTCAGAGGTCAGAACCTTTCTGAGGTCAGAACCTTTCTGAGGTCAGGACATTTCAGAGGTCAGTACATTTCTGGCTCTGCAGATTGAACCTAAAACTATAAAAATTCTATTCTAACAAGTTACACCATGTGTACTGTACTGTACAAGAGAAGGTGGGAGCCTGGGAGGATCCAGAAGGAGCCACAAATGTTCAGAGCTCGTTTTTATTGTGTCAGAGGACCAAGCAATGAAGGTTGGTCAATGAGCTGAATTCTGGAAGAACAGATGACCCTTCTGACACAAACACAGTAAATACATCCGAACCAGCAAAAGCTCAGCAGTAGACATGTGTCAAACAAAAACATTTGTTTTATTTTGTTTTGATACGTTAAATAATTACATTTCATTAATTTTGTTTAATTTGTTTCATTTTCTAATTCAATTTTATTCAACCGAATTAGGAAAATTTGAATCACCATTCAAATTGGCATTCCAATTCTAATTTATTCTATTCAAAATTTGAATTTCATAAGATGATTATATTCTCTTTTGTTCTATTATATTTTGTTTTTTTTCTATTCTATTCTCTTATTTTCTATTCTTTTCTATTCTATTCAGTTCCTTTATGTTCTATTCTTTTCATATTCGAATTAGAGTGGAATTCGATTCAAATTTTGTCTGAACTGCATTTTGTTATTTTGGACTTGTTACTATTGTAATTCAGAAATTCAGAGACATCCGAATGTCCAAATAACAAAAAATATGTTCGAATTCAGAATAAAACAAACCACACGTCTCCTGAGCAGTCAATTCAGCCACCAGCAGACCTTGAATGAACCATTTGACATCTTCATGTTTTTGGATTGCATCTGCTTTAGTCTCTGTAGTCTATGTCCTCCTTATATATTTAGTTTCATTGAAGGACATAAAGCATCATAGTATTTCTTAGATTGCAGGTTGTTATACTCACTCCAGTCTGTATAAGACGTGAATCGGTTATTGTATAGCCAGGCTGGAGAAGTGACCGTCTGCCTAGGGTTGCTGATGTGTATGGTACACCACCGGGGAGAACCTTCATTATGGAGTTGGCTCCAACCCTCGTCACGTCCTTGGCTCCCAGGCTCCTACCTTAGTGCTTGGACTAAAGCAGACTTCAATGGGAGGTCAGTGCTCTGTGAATTGCATGGCCATTCTCAAGGCCTGCTGCATGTGGGGTCCAGATAACGCCGCCAATGGAGCCAAAGCACACGCAATTAATCAAGATACAGAAATATGTGACTCCCGGTGCCAGGAAGTATTTACACCGTCTGCGATTACTTGTCACATTCAGCAGAATATAGTCGTAGTGCGAAGGGAAGACTGGAGGCCACCAATAAACGATTGTACTGTGTATAGCATGTGCTGGTCATACCATCGACCGATGAATATTCTATACATTATAGCCTGGCCTGCTGTATATATATGTATATATTCATTCTCGGCAGGCTAGCATACATAAATAAATATATATATACACATACATATACACAGTGCCTACATATTACTACAGTCCTGCTTCTAGAGTTTGCGCTCCATATTCCCATCCATTACATGCAGTACTTCTATAGATTACCGTGCTTCATATACACAGTATTAGATGTAACAATATCCCAATGTGTTCTCCTCCATGTAGTCTGTATGGTGTGTAGAGCCCAGACTGGGGGTAGTATATATTGTGTATATCATGTATAGAGCCCAGACTGGGGGGGTAGTATATATTGTGTATATACCGTGAGTATCCCCCAGACTTGGGGGGGTAGTATATATTGTGTATATCATGTGTAGCCCCCAGACTGGGGGGTAGTATATATTGTTTATATCATGTGTAGCCCCCAGACTAAGGGGTAGTATATATTGTGTATATCGTGTGTAGCCCCCAGACTGGGGGGTAGTATATATTGTGTATATCATGTGTAGCCCCCAGACTGGGGGTAGTATATATTATGTATATCGTGTGTAGCCCCCAGACTGGGGGGTAGTATATATTGTGTATATCATGTGTAGCCCCCAGACTGGGGGTAGTATATATTATGTATATCGTGTGTAGCCCCCAGACTGGGGGGTAGTATATATTGTGTATATCGTGTGTAGCCCCCAGACTAGGGGGTAGTATATATTGTGTATATCATGTGTAGTCCCCAGACTGGGGGGTAGTATATATTGTGTATATCGTGTGTAGCCCCCAGACTGGGGGGTAGTATATATTGTGTATATCGTGTGTAGCCCCCAGACTGGGGGGTAGTATATATTGTGTATATCGTGTGTAGCCCCCAGACTGGGGGGTAGTATATATTGTGTATATCATGTGTAGCTCCCAGACTGGGGGGTAGTATATATTGTGTATATCGTGTGTAGTCCCCAGACTGGGGGGTAGTATATATTGTGTATATCGTGTGTAGCCCCCAGACTGGGGGGTAGTATATATTGTGTATATCGTGTGTAGTCCCCAGACTGGGGGGTAGTATATATTGTGTATATCGTGTGTAGCCCCCAGACTGGGGGGTAGTATATATTGTGTATATCGTGTGTAGCCCCCAGACTGGGGGGGTAGTATATATTGTGTATATCGTGTGTAGCCCCCAGACTGGGGGGTAGTATATATTGTGTATATCATGTGTAGTCCCCAGACTGGGGGGGTAGTATATATTGTGTATATCATGTGTAGCCCCCAGACTGGGGGGTAGTATATATTGTGTATATCGTGTGTAGCCCCCAGACTGGGGGTAGTATATATTGTATATATCATGTGTAGCCCCCAGACTGGGGGGGTAGTATATATTGTGTATATCGTGTGTAGCCCCCAGACTGGGGGGTAGTATATATTGTGTATATCGTGTGTAGCTCCCAGACTGGGGGGTAGTATATATTGTGTATATACTGTGTGTAGCCCCCAGACTGGGGGGTAGTATATATTGTGTATATACTGTGTGTAGTCCCCAGACTGGGGGGTAGTATATATTGTGTATATCGTGTGTAGCCCCCAGACTGGGGGGTAGTATATATTGTGTATATCGTGTGTAGCTCCCAGACTAGGGGGTAGTATATATTGTGTATATCGTGTGTAGCCCCCAGACTGGGGGGTAGTATATATTGTGTATATCGTGTGTAGTCCCCAGACTGGGGGGTAGTATATATTGTGTATATACTGTGTGTAGCCCCCAGACTGGGGGGTAGTATATATTGTGTATATCGTGTGTAGTCCCCAGACTGGGGGGTAGTATATATTGTGTATATCATGTGTAGCCCCTAGACTGGGGGTAGTATATATTGTGTATATCGTGTGTAGCTCCCAGACTAGGGGGTAGTATATATTGTGTATATCGTGTGTAGCCCCCAGACTGGGGGGTAGTATATATTGTGTATATCGTGTGTAGTCCCCAGACTGGGGGGTAGTATATATTGTGTATATCGTGTGTAGTCCCCAGACTGGGGGGTAGTATATATTGTGTATATCGTGTGTAGCCCCCAGACTGGGGGGTAGTATATATTGTGTATATCGTGTGTAGTCCCCAGACTGGGGGTAGTATATATTGTGTATATCATGTGTAGTCCCCAGACTGGGGGGTAGTATATATTGTGTATATACCGTGTGTAGCCCCTAGACTGGGGGGTAGTATATATTGTGTATATCGTGTGTAGTCCCCAGACTGGGGGGTAGTATATATTGTGTATATCATGTGTAGTCCCCAGACTGGGGGGTAGTATATATTGTGTATATACTGTGTGTAGCCCCCAGACTGGGGGGGTAGTATATATTGTGTATATCGTGTGTAGTCCCCAGACTGGGGGGTAGTATATATTGTGTATATCATGTGTAGCCCCTAGACTGGGGGTAGTATATATTGTGTATATCGTGTGTAGCTCCCAGACTAGGGGGTAGTATATATTGTGTATATCGTGTGTAGCCCCCAGACTGGGGGGTAGTATATATTGTGTATATCGTGTGTAGTCCCCAGACTGGGGGGTAGTATATATTGTGTATATCATGTGTAGTCCCCAGACTGGGGGGTAGTATATATTGTGTATATACCGTGTGTAGCCCCTAGACTGGGGGTAGTATATATTGTGTATATCGTGTGTAGCCCCTAGACTGGGGGTAGTATATATTGTGTATATCGTGTGTAGCTCCCAGACTAGGGGGTAGTATATATTGTGTATATCATGTGTAGCCCCCAGACTGGGGGGTAGTATATATTGTGTATATCGTGTGTAGCCCCCAGACTGGGGGGGTAGTATATATTGTGTATATCATGTGTAGTCCCCAGACTGGGGGGTAGTATATATTGTGTATATCGTGTGTAGCTCCCAGACTAGGGGGTAGTATATATTGTGTATATCGTGTGTAGCCCCCAGACTGGGGGGTAGTATATATTGTGTATATCGTGTGTAGCCCCCAGACTGGGGGGTAGTATATATTGTGTATATACTGTGTGTAGTCCCCAGACTGGGGGGTAGTATATATTGTGTATATACTGTGTGTAGCCCCCAGACTGGGGGTAGTATATATTGTGTATATCGTGTGTAGCCCCCAGACTGGGGGGTAGTATATATTGTGTGTAGCCCCCAGACTGGGGGGTAGTATATATTGTGTATATCGTGTGTAGCCCCCAGACTGGGGGGTAGTATATATTGTGTATATCGTGTGTAGTCCCCAGACTGGGGGGTAGTATATATTGTGTATATCGTGTGTAGAGCCCAGACTGGGGGGTAGTATATATTGTGTATATCGTGTGTAGTCCCCAGACTGGGGGGTAGTATATATTGTGTATATCATGTGTAGTCCCCAGACTGGGGGGGTAGTATATATTGTGTATATCATGTGTAGCCCCCAGACTGGGGGTAGTATATATTGTGTATATCGTGTGTAGCCCCCAGACTGGGGGTAGTATATATTGTGTATATCGTGTGTAGCCCCCAGACTGGGGGTAGTATATATTGTGTATATCGTGTGTAGCCCCCAGACTGGGGGTAGTATATATTGTGTATATCGTGTGTAGCTCCCAGACTGGGGGGTAGTATATATTGTGTATATACTGTGTGTAGTCCCCAGACTGGGGGATAGTATATATTGTGTATATCATGTGCAGCCCCCAGACTGGGGGGTAGTATATATTATGTATATCATGTGTAGTCCCCAGACTGGGGGGGTAGTATATATTGTGTATATCGTGTGTAGCCCCCAGACTGGGGGGGTAGTATATATTGTGTATATCGTGTGTAGTCCCCAGACTGGGGGTAGTATATATTGTGTATATCGTGTGTAGTCCCCAGACTGGGGGGGTAGTATATATTGTGTATATCGTGTGTAGCCCCCAGACTGGGGGGGTAGTATATATTGTGTATATCGTGTGTAGTCCCCAGACTGGGGGTAGTATATATTGTGTATATCGTGTGTAGTCCCCAGACTGGGGGGGTAGTATATATTGTGTATATCATGTGTAGCCCCCAGACTGGGGGTAGTATATATTGTGTATATCGTGTGTAGCTCCCAGACTGGGGGGTAGTATATATTGTGTATATCATGTGTAGCTCCCAGACTGGGGGGTAGTATATATTGTGTATATCGTGTGTAGCTCCCAGACTAGGGGGTAGTATATATTGTGTATATCGTGTGTAGTCCCCAGACTGGGGGGTAGTATATATTGTGTATATCGTGTGTAGCTCCCAGACTAGGGGGTAGTATATATTGTGTATATCATGTGTAGTCCCCAGACTGGGGGGTAATATATATTGTGTATATCGTGTGTAGCTCCCAGACTGGGGGGTAGTATATATTGTGTATATCATGTGTAGCCCCCAGACTGGGGGGTAGTATATATTGTGTATATACTGTGTGTAGTCCCCAGACTGGGGGGTAGTATATATTGTGTATATCGTGTGTAGCCCCCAGACTGGGGGGTAGTATATATTGTGTATATTGTGTGTAGTCCCCAGACTGGGGGGTAGTATATATTGTGTATATCGTGTGTAGCCCCCAGACTGGGGGGTAGTATATATTGTGTATATCGTGTGTAGCCCCCAGACTGGGGGGTAGTATATATTGTGTATATCATGCGTAGCCCCCAGACTGGAGTCCCTAGACTCCCCTGGATTGGATAATGCCATCATGAAAAGTGAATATTTCCTGCCCCTTCGCCATCCTTCTCGCTGCCTTCTGCTTCCTCCTTGCCGGGTTCCCCGCCCTTCTCTTCCGCCATCTTGCCGGGTTCCCCGCCCTTCTCTTCCGCCATCTTGCCGGGTTCCCCGCCCTTCTCTTCCGCCATCTTGCCGGGTTCCCTGCCCTTCTCTTCCTCCTTGCCGGGTTCCCCGCCCTTCTCTTCCGCCATCTTGCCGGGTTCCCCGCCCTTCTCTTCCGCCATCTTGCCGGGTTCCCCGCCCTTCTCTTCCGCCATCTTGCTGGGCTGAGCCCTTCACAGTCATTCTAAGGGTGAAAGATACGGAAAGCCCAGAGCCAGAGTTCAGGAAAGGTTGGTGTATGCTTGTCATACTTTGGACCCCGGGCCCCGTCATATGCTCTGGACAATAGCCAACAATAGTTGCCCCTTTACTGCACTCAGCATTGGATGGAGCCGCTCTGGATTCAGCCAATAAATGGATGTCAATCTCTGGAAGGTACTGTATTTGTAATGGAGGAGAACAGGGCTGCCCCATAGAGTTCCCCAAATTAGCCAATAGATGTCTCCATAGTTAGGGTTGGGGGCCCTGTAATGAAGAAGGGAGAGTAGGTACCAGTAGGGAGCCAATACCCGTTACTGGCGTCATGTACCTGGCCGAAGTGAGGAGAGGGCTTCCTTTGTGGCTGAGTGCAGAGCACCCCTAGAGGTGGAGACAGGGAGTGCGGAATGACCTGATGAGTAGGGTGGATGAGGCACTTGGAAGGGACCTGACCTACAGTGGTGTCAGCAGGGCAGAAGATACTCTAGATGAGCAGCTGAAGTCTTGATCAGGTCAGGGTACCAGCAGGACAGGTGGAACTCCAGAGGCACAGGTGGATCTTGACAGGTGAGCAGAACAGGAGGCGGAGTCAGAACCCAGAGCCAGGATCATGCATAGTAGGTCAGTCAGGAAGAGACGTGTGGCCGAGATCTGGCCGAGGTCATACTCAGGAAGTAGGCAGTCAGTAAAGTCCATATAACAAGCCGGGGTCAGAGCCAGGAGAGAAGCCAAGACAGGTTCAGGGGCAAGTTGGGTCAGCAACGGGAAATGCAAAAGTATAGCAACACAGGAGCACCGGGAACCGGGGCCGACGATTATCTAGCAACTTGTGCACCAGAGAATTGACTTTAAATAGGCCACTGAGTGTCAAGAACTGTTGTGAGAGCACCGGCGCACATGGGAGCACACCCAAGTCCCCGCACACAACCTCTCTGCACATTTCTGCGCAATTAGTGTGGCCATTGTGAATGTTGGCAAATGTGCCCTTACTTCTGCGGTTCATCCTCTGACAACTGATGTACCACAGGGAGCTAGGAAGTGACAGCTCTGAGCCCTGCTAGTGTAGGGCATCATGGGTAAGAGGGCTCGGTATATAGTCCATGTCCACCAGTGTGGTTCTGTATGGGAAGCTGTGCAAGGACCAAGGCATGCAAAGAAGCACCCTTTAAGACTCCAGCTAACCCTAAGTAAGGAGGGGGAGGTGCAGGACTATCAGGACTACTCAGGTGCCTTTGGCATGGGATGTAGGAATCTGACAAACTCCTAAAGGTATGGACTGCTGATCGACTCGGCTCCAATCTCGGCTCTTATCTGCTTGCAAATACGGAAAGTGCCATCACCATTAGGATGACTGAAAGAATGTGAATCAACTGCAGTTCAGTAAGGAGTTCAAAGTCTTGTGGTGTCTTGAATCTTCCATCTCCTGACCTCAAGATGAGAGCTTTTCTGGAAACCAAACTTGTGCTGGGCTGGAGCTGGGGTCCTGTGCTGGGCTGGAGCTGGGGTCCTGTGCTGGGCTGGAGCTAGGGTCCTGTGCTGGGCTGGAGCTGGGGTCCTGTGCTGGGCTGGAGCTGGGGTCCTGTGCTGGGCTGGAGCTGGGGTCCTGTGCTGGGCTGGAGCTAGGGTCCTGTGCTGGGCTGGAGCTGGGGTCCTGTGCTGGGCTGGAGCTAGGGTCCTGTGCTGGGCTGGAGCTGGGGTCCTGTGCTGGGCTGGAGCTGGGGTCCTGTGCTGGGCTGGAGCTGGGGTCCTGTGCTGGGCTGGAGCTGGGGTCCTGTGCTGGGCTGGAGCTGGGGTCCTGTGCTGGGCTGGAGCTGGGGTCCTGTGCTGGGCTGGAGCTGGGGTCCTGTGCTGGGCTGGAGCTGGGGTCCTTTGCTGGAAGGCCTGAGGAAGGTATGGAATAGGCTAGTGGGTGGTGCTGACATGGCCCGTCCTGGGGGTACCTCTGTAGTGGCATTAGGGGAGGTACCCATAAATCTAAGTGGACCACCTTATGAAGGGTAGGAATCAGAAAGTACAGGTGCTCCCCTGCCACACGGCTGTACACACGGAAGACATACAATTCAGCACACGGCTGCCACTCAATGTATGTATGTATGGCTGTGCGGCATGCTGTGACCTCTTCTTCTCCTCTACAGGCTTCTTCGCTCTCCTGGCCTTGTCCGTATACACAGGGGTGACAGTGAACTTCTTCGGGAAACGCTACGCGGATTGGCGATTTTCCTGGTCGTATATTCTGGGCTGGATTGGAATTATTCTTACTGTGTCAGCAGGTATGAGAAATGTCATCTTCCATATTCTAGAGAGGAATGTTGCCTCCAGAATGCTCCTCACATTGTCCACTGATGGGAGAACCTGGTCTGACCTTTCCTTCTAGAGAACATTGATCTCTCTGTTTTCTGCTTCCAGGAATCTTTCATATCTGCGCCTATGCCAGAAGCAGCCCCCAGGATGTGGGCAACGTGTCCAGTGGATGAGACCCCCTCCAGCTCCTCCCCATTTATTATCTGCGACCCAGCCCCCACGGGAAGTCACATGGATCCTCAGAGGATGGTGTCCCCGCCCCCCGCTGTCTGTGTATTCACCGTTTTTCTATTTTGTATTGAAGACACGCTTTTATACTGTGTATGGACTGACTTTGTCTAGCCAAGATCTCATTGGACTGCAGTATGAATATTGATGATATTATCCAGAAAATGTCTTAATGTCAATAAAATCTACAAGTCAGAATGATTTCTGAAGATCGATATGTTAGAGAACGGTCACAATGCGAGTGTATGAACGGCCATGGTCATTGTTTGTTTTGGATAGAAGGGTTCAATTCTGCCAGTTTACTTTTTCTGATATACCAACTTATAGCGCTGCCCTCTGCTACCGCGCCAAAATATTAGAAATGCAGCATATAAATATATAAATCCAAGTCAGATCAGAGTCCAACGTAGTCGCCACCGAACTACACTAGGTGAAACCAATTGGTGCCGTCTTTACATCACAGTGTAGGTGTGCAATCCCTTTCCAGTAGTTTGTGCAGGAATCGTAGGGCAGTGCTCCCCTCTAGTGTTCCCCTCCAATGCTCCCCCCAGAGTCCCCTCCAATGCTCCCCCCAGGGCTCCCCCTAGTGCTCCTCTCCAGTGCTCCCCTCTAGTGTTCCCCTCCACTGCTCTCTTCCAGTGTTCCCCTCCAATGCTCCCCCCAGGGCTCCCCCTAGTGCTCCTCTCCAGTGCTCCCTTCCAGTAGTCCCCCAGAGTTCCCCTTCAGTGCTCCCCTCTAGTGTTCCCCTCCACTGCTCTCTTCCAGTGTTCCTCTCCAATGCTCCCCCCAGGGCTCCCCCTAGTGCTCCTCTCCAGTGCTCCCTTCCAGTAGTCCCCCAGAGTTCCCTTTCAATGCTCCCCTCCAATGCTCAAACCAGAGTTCGCATCCAGTGCTCCCCCCAGTGGCTCACACCAGTGCTCCCGCCAGGGCTCCCCCGCTCACCAACAGTTGGTGACCCTTCAGCAAAGCAATGAGAGTTGGATTAGAAGTATCTTTAACTTGGGCTCTTTTCCTCTCAATCACCCGCCACTCCTCCAGTCTGATGGCAGGGTTCAGTCATTTATATGCTCATTATATGTAGGGAGGGCAGCAAGAGAGATCCAGTTAGAATGATTCCATATTTTATTAAACTACATTTCAAATAAATTTCACTCATTAAAACAGATAAATAAAAGGCAGAATTGCTGGACCAGAAACACCGCCGGGGCGTGCGCTCCACCAGTGAGATGTGACGTCACCAGAAGTCCCCATCTACCGCGTTTCACCCCTCCAACAGGGAGTCTTCATGTATTTGGAATATTCACGGGGTGATCATAGCGCGGGTAGAGGGAAAGTATTTATTCTTCCCCATGGGAATATTTGCACTCCCCTCTTATTCTGGGGATAACCATCAATTTCTTCTTAGTGACAATGGTCACCAGTACAAATAGAAGGTTAAATCTCCACAATTGGGACACAGACAATAGTAAGAACTGGGAAGACGGTCTAACTCCTCCCCACTCTGGGCAAAATAAAAAAGTATATATTCTGCCCAGACATATGGCTTCATGTCTGGACTCCGCAAACCATCAGCAACACTGGAAGGAAATGTTCAGCCTCTTCCCTGACATGCAGATGGTGATCCTGAATGATAATGGTGGTGCAATGGTGGCACTCCAGAGGGACCTTTCATAAAGAGAATCCATGGAAGAGACGCACCCGGGACTGTTTGTCCACACAGCTAGTGAAGAGTTCATGGAATGCAGTTGGAGGTTTTTTGGTATTCAGAATAGAGTCCTCAAACATCCAAAAGCCACAAGGGAACATGGCCGCCTGCCTTTAGGTGACACATTACGGGGGGGTAGAATGACCTTAGGTGTGATATAGACAGTCAATGCACCTGATTTCAAAGTGACCAATCATATGACTTCTGCCATTGTGGAAATGCCCTAACCTATACACACCCCATGACTGGAAACAATTGCAGAGACCCAATGATCAGACGATGAAAGGTTTTGCAGAGACACAATGGAGAGCATTTCTGGGTATCAGAGGACACATGATATGACATCATTCATTCCTGATGAAGCCAGGCAGGCACTAAACCTGCAGCAATGCGTCCTCCATGTCTGTGTCCAGACTTAACACGAGATGGGGGGAGAGCCATCCAGGGGTGGGGTATAAAATGACAGGTCCTCTTATAGGGGGTGTTCATAGACAATAACACCCAAAGTGTCCCCCATTCCCCAATGAGCTGGGACTTACCTCAGCAGCACCAGTTGTAGGTTCTACCTTTTTGCATCTCCCTCGTGATCAGGGGCAGACTGCAACTCATGGGGCCCCCGGGCAATAGGGGATCATGGGGCCCCTGTGTCCTTGCCCAAACTCAAAAAAGCCTATGAAAAAAGGTACCAGGGTCATCTCATGGGGCCCCCTACTGACGGCAGTGCCCGAGTTTCCAAATGGTCAGTCCGCCCCTGCCCGTGATGAAGAACCTATGCAAGCCGCCTCCTCTGCCCACCCCCCCCTTTGGCCCGGCCCCCAAACAGATCACTTATCAAAAGCAACACCTGGAATTGGGGTGCCATTTATCAGACTGGTCATGGCCAGACTAGGATTCTGCTGGAGGAGGTCCTTAGGGGCGTATTCATAAAGTGGTGAATCTGACATTCTCTGCCAGTGGATCTTCCAGGTCCATGTGTTTCCAAAGACAGGTATTGATTCTCCACCACAGAATGTTGGGTGAAAATCACATTCACTGCTTTACAATAGATCCCTTCATGTCTCATCTAGAGATATGAAGATACGGAAAGATGTAGAATACAGCCAGCCGACTGATTCATCATCATCAGGCAGTTAGTCACCCCAGAAGACCCAGCTCGCTCTTCAGGCAGCCTTGGCCCCGGGCCGACACCCTGACAACTCCGCACAAACAACTCACATTCCCAACTTTATCTTACAATCAGCAAAGTCCTGGTCTGGATTACAGGACAGATCTTCTTGTACTGTGAGAGTTGTAGATATAATTATCTCAAACCGGGAAAAACCACAAATTCCTAATCCTAGCTAACCGGAATGTGTCACCTGACTGTGTCTAAGGAAGAACTCCAGACTGATCAACTATCACGGGTACCTAATTCCAGAGCAGGGGCCCCCTTTATACTCCGAATCTCAATGAAGCCAAATCTGCGATGTGAAGGAGCCGGGAGCCGGGAAGGACCGTCTTCTCTTCACAGATTTGTTTTCATTTCACATCAATAGAAAGTCATAGAAGATGTTTGTGTCTCGCTGAGTGCAGTGAGAGGCGCATTGTCTGCACACAATATCTCCGCTTGTACACCATTGTGCCTATTCAATGCGGTCATGTCTGGCTGAACCTGAAACCGTGCCAGAATTCTTCTACATTACATGTATGAGTATGGAGGAACAATACAGAGCGGAGGACCGATCATATTATATGGAGGACCCATCATAATGTATGGAGGACCCATCATAATGTATGGAGGAACGATACAGAGTGGAGGACCGATCATTTTATATGGAGGACCCATCATAATGTATGGAGGACCCATCATAATATATGGAGGAACAATACAGAGCGGAGGACCGATCATAATATATGGAGGACCCATCATAATATATGGAGGAACAATACAGAGCGGAGGACCGATCATATTATATGGAGGACCCATCATAATGTATGGAGGACCCATCATAATGTATGGAGGAACGATACAGAGTGGAGGACCGATCATTTTATATGGAGGACCCATCATAATGTATGGAGGACCCATCATAATATATGGAGGAACAATACAGAGCGGAGGACCGATCATATTATATGGAGGACCCATCATAATGTATGGAGGACCCATCATAATGTATGGAGGAACGATACAGAGTGGAGGACCGATCATTTTATATGGAGGACCCATCATAATGTATGGAGGACCCATCATAATATATGGAGGAACAATACAGAGCGGAGGACCGATCATATTATATGGAGGACCCATCATAATGTATGGAGGACCCATCATAATGTATGGAGGAACGATACAGAGTGGAGGACCGATCATTTTATATGGAGGACCCATCATAATGTATGGAGGACCCATCATAATATATGGAGGAACAATACAGAGCGGAGGACCGATCATAATATATGGAGGACCCATCATAATATATGGAGGACCAATCATAATATATGGAGGACCCATCATAATATATGGAGGAACGATCATAATATATGGAGGACCGATCATAATATATGGAGGACCCATCATAATATATGGAGGACCCATCATAATATATGGAGGAACGATCATAATATATGGAGGACCCATCATAATATATGGAGGACCCATCATAATGTATGGAGGACCCATCATAATATATGGAGGACCCTTCATAATATATGGAGGACCCATCATAATGTATGGAGGAACGATACAGAGCGGAGGACCGATCATATTATATGGAGGACCCATCATAATATATGGAGGACCCATCATAATATATGGAGGAACAATACAGAGCGGAGGACCGATCATAATATATGGAGGACCCATCATAATATATGGAGGAACGATACAGAGTGGAGGACCGATCATAATATATGGAGGACCCATCATAAAAAATGGAGGAACGATACAGAGCGGAGGACCGATCATAATATATGGAGGACCCATCATAATATATGAAGGAACAATACACTGCACAGGACTGATCATAATATATGGAGGACTGATCATAATATATGGAGGAACGATCATAATATATGGAGGACCCATCATAATATATGGAGGAACGATCATAATATATGGAGGACCCATCATAATATATGGAGGACCCTTCATAATATATGGAGGACCCATCATAATGTATGGAGGAACGATACAGAGCGGAGGACCGATCATATTATATGGAGGACCCATCATAATATATGGAGGAACGGTCATAATATATGGAGGAACGATACACTGCACAGGACTGATCATAATATATGGAGGACTGATCATAATATATGGAGGAACGGTCATAATATATGAAGGACCCATCATAATATATGGAGGAACAATCATAATATATGGAGGACCCATCATAATATATGGAGGAACGATCATAATATATGGAGGACCCATCATAATATATGGAGGACCCATCATAATATATGGAGGAACGGTCATAATATATGGAGGAACGGTCATAATATATGAAGGACCCATCATAATATATGGAGGAACGGTCATAATATATGGAGGAACAATACAAAGCGGAGGACCGATCATAATATATGGAGGAACGATACACTGCACAGGACTGATCATAATATATGGAGGACTGATCAAAATATATGGAGGAACGATACACTGCACAGAATCGATCATAATATATGGAGGACCCATCAATGTATGGAGGACCGATCATATTATATGGAGGAACGATACAGAGCGGAGGACCGATCATAATGTATGGAGGGCGATACACTGCGGAGGACCCATCATAATATATGGAGGGCCCATCATAATATATGGAGGACCAATACACTATGAAGGACCGATCATACTGTTTGGGGGATTGATCCCAACATATGGAGGACCAATAGACTGCAGAGGACTGATACTAATGTATGGAGGACCAATCCTAAAGAGTGCAGAGGTCAACCGTTGCACTATATAGGACCATTCCCATACCACAGAGCAGCCATTCTCATGTCAGGGTTCTTCCAATGGTTGGTGGAGGCTCCATGGGCAGTGGCTGGTTGATGGGACCTGGAAAATTCCAGAGTCACTTGGTTGAGCCATTGTCCCTCACTGAATTCATTTTATCCGGGGTTCTGAGACCTGAAAAGGTTGAGGACGGCTGTTGTGGAAAATATTATTTGGGTCCTTTTGTTCCCCCTAAAGGGCACAACTCCGACACAGCATGCGGTTCTTTCTTCTGGCTCCATTGCCTAGCAGGGTATAAACCCGACCCAGCGGTTCACCCTGACCCCAAGCAGCATCAATAGAAACAGCATGTAGTAACAATACAAATGACACCCCCACAGTAACAGCATGTAGTAACAATACAAATGACACCCCCCCCCAGTAACAGCATGGATCCAGCGTTTAGGCCTCTAGGTCTCTGGTCTATGCAGTGAGAGATACACAGGGGCCTTCTAAAGATACGGTCCCCCCTTACCCCCAGTGGTCAAATAGCTGTCATTGGCTGGTGTTGGGGCCAAAGTCCTTGGTGGAGTAATCTTAATGGATTTGTAATCCCAGGAAAAGGGGAAAGGAGCGGTCCAAAGACAAGAGTCCCAGATGTTCCAGCAGGAGGACAACACTAAGGGAAGGGAAGAAGATGGGTGGTCTGATGGTCTTGGATGGTCTCTCTTCCCTCCCATGAGGACCATCTCTGAATACACATATTGGCTCTGGATGTGACAGGGATGCAGCAGTGGATGTCCTGTTAGATAGGGTCACACAAGGGCGGCCTCTCATGAGGTCAGTGCACAGAGATAGAACCTACTACTGGCAGCCCCTGGCAGGAGGACTCCCAGAACCTGCCTGCAGCTCAGCTCAGCAGCACTCCGGGTCCTGGGCTCCTACGTAGCATAGCTCCCAGCTGTCCGATTTCGAGGGACTGTCCTTCATTTGGACAAAGCTGTATAGTAGTAATAATAGTAGTGGTAATAAAAGCACTTGTGGGTTTAAATGATCTTTTCTTGTATAATTCTGCTTTAAGGGGGCGTGGCAGGGGGGGTGTCCTATGCCTACATACTTTTGCTAATAGGTGTTCCTTGTTCCCAATTTCAGAAAGTTGGGAGGTGTGCCGTAGTCACTTCACTCTGGAGACCTGCAAACTGTCTTCATTACCCCTTCTCCATTACTGCCCATCATTCCACCTCAGGGGCTCCATCCCCAATAGACCCTCTTGGATCAGTAGTCCTGATCCCCTTCTCCCCAGGGCTTGGTCTCTGTGTGGGGACTACATCTCCCATAAGACTTTGCAGTCCCCTCCTCTCCAGTACATTTCTTGTCCCTTCCAAAATGGCCACCTCCCATGTTGAGGACACTGTATAGCTTATTATCGTTCATGTTCTCCTCCAATATGGTGCCTGCACCTAGTCTTCAACAAAATGGCCACCACGTTTCTGTCTAGCACAGTCCTCCAATCAGGAAGAGGAGAGTAATTTAACAGGTCTATAACCCAGGCTGCATGGAACTCATCACCTCTTGCCTATTCACCAGGAATCATGAATTGAATGTGTCAGTCCTGGTTCCTCAGCGTCACAACATTTCTTTGAAGATTTACGTCTGCACTTTATGTGACTATAAATTATAAGAACATCCATTTATTCCCCAGTCACAGGAGATGAGTGGCAGTTAGTAGGGGGGCCTCTGTCACTCCTCCACCTCATCAGAGCTGGCAGTCATGTGAAGAATGCTGGAGGTGGAAACCAGAAAAACAACTTTTACCTGTGAAGATGAAATGCCCCCGGGGACACAATGGCCGAAGGGGGCAACAATAAAAACACTTCATTTCCAAGACTTGGCTCTCTGAAACTGGTTCTTCAGGAGGCAACACAATGAGGTCTCTGTCACCTTTTATCACCTGAAACATGGTAGGACTTCCCTCTCCCAGACTCAACCCAGTGGTATCGGGGTGAAAGGTACATTATCCTGTATTCCGGGGTATGGGGGTGATAGGTACATTATCCTGTATTCCGGGATATCGGGGTGATAGGTACATTATCCTGTATTCCAGGGTATCGGGGTGATAGGTACATTATCCTGTATTCCGGGGTATGGGGGTGATAGGTACATTATCCTGTATTCCGGGATATCGGGGTGATAGGTACATTATCCTGTATTCCGGGGTATGGGGGTGATAGGTACATTATCCTGTATTCCGGGATATCGGGGTGATAGGTACATTATCCTGTATTCCGGGATATCGGGGTGATAGGTACATTATCCTGTATTCCGGGATATCGGGGTGATAGGTACATTATCCTGTATTCCGGGATATGGGGGTAATAGGTACATTATTCTGTATTCCGGGATATCGGGGTGATAGGTACATTATCCTGTATTCCGGGGTATCGGGGTGATAGGTACATTATCCTGTATTCCGGGGTATCGGGGTGATAGGTACATTATCCTGTATTCCGGGGTATCGGGGTGATAGGTACATTATCCTGTATTCTGGGGTATCGGGGTGATAGGTACATTATCCTGTATTCCGGGTATCGGGGTGATAGGTACATTATCCTGTATTCCGGGATATCGGGGTGATAGGTACATTATCCTGTATTCCGGGATATCGGGGTGATAGGTACATTATTCTGTATTCCGGGATATCGGGGTGATAGGTACATTATCCTGTATTCCGGGATATCGGGGTGATAGGTACATTATCCTGTATTCCGGGGTATCGGGGTGATAGGTACATTATCCTGTATTCCGGGATATCGGGGTGATAGGAACATTATTCTGTATTCCGGGATATCGGGGTGATAGGTACATTATCCTGTATTCCGGGATATCGGGGTGATAGGTACATTATCCTGTATTCCGGGGTATCGGGGTGATAGGTACATTATCCTGTATTCCGGGGTATCGGGGTGATAGGTACATTATCCTGTATTCCGGGTATCGGGGTGATAGGTACATTATCCTGTATTCCGGGATATCGGGGTGATAGGTACATTATCCTGTATTCCGGGATATCGGGGTGATAGGTACATTATTCTGTATTCCGGGATATCGGGGTGATAGGTACATTATCCTGTATTCCGGGATATCGGGGTGATAGGTACATTATCCTGTATTCCGGGGTATCGGGGTGATAGGTACATTATCCTGTATTCCGGGATATCGGGGTGATAGGAACATTATTCTGTATTCCGGGATATCGGGGTGATAGGTACATTATCCTGTATTCCGGGGTATCGGGGTGATAGGTACATTATCCTGTATTCCGGGATATCGGGGTGATAGGAACATTATCCTGTATTCCGGGATATCGGGGTGATAGGTACATTATTCTGTATTCCGGGATATCGGGGTGATAGGTACATTATCCTGTATTCCGGGATATCGGGGTGATAGGTACATTATCCTGTATTCCGGGATATCGGGATGATAGGTACATTATCCTGTATTCCGGGTATCGGGGTGATAGGTACATTATCCTGTATTCCGGGGTATCGGGGTGATAGGTACATTATCCTGTATTCCGGGGTATCGGGGTGATAGGTACATTATCCTGTATTCCGGGGTATCGGGGTGATAGGTACATTATCCTGTATTCCGGGGTATCGGGGGGATAGGTACATTATTTTGCATTCCGGGGTATCGGGGTGATAGGTACATTATCCTGCATTCCGGGGTATCGGGGTGATAGGTACATTATCCTGCATTCCGGGATATCGGGGTGATAGGTACATTATCCTGTATTCCGGGATATCGGGTGATAGGTACATTATCCTGTATTCCGGGATATCGGGGTGATAGGTACATTATTCTGTATTCTGGGATATCGGGGTGAAAGGTACATTATCCTGTATTCCGGGATATCGGGTGATAGTTACATTATCCTGTATTCCGGGGTATCGGGGTGATAGTTACATTATCCTGTATTCCCGGGATATCGGGGTGATAGGTTCATTATTCTGTATTCCAGGGTATCGGGGTGATAGGTACATTATCCTGTATTCCGGGATATCGGGGTGATAGGTACATTATCCTGTATTCTGGGATATCGGGGTGATAGGTACATTATCCTGTATTCCGGGGTATCGGGGTGATAGGTACATTATCCTGTATTCCGGGATATCGGGGTGATAGGTACATTATCCTGTATTCCGGGATATCGGGGTGATAGGTACATTATCCTGTATTCCGGGGTATCGGGGTGATAGGTACATTATCCTGTATTCCGGGGTATCGGGGTGATAGGTACATTATTCTGTATTCTGGGATATTGGGGTGATAGTTACATTATCCTGTATTCTGGGGTATCGGGGTGATAGGTACATTATCCTGTATTCCGGGATATCGGGGTGATAGGTACATTATTCTGTATTCCGGGATATCGGGGTGATAGGTACATTATCCTGTATTCCGGGATATCGGGGTGATAGGTACATTATCCTGTATTCCGGGATATCGGGGTGATAGGTACATTATCCTGTATTCCGGGGTATCGGGGTGATAGGTACATTATCCTGTATTCCGGGGTATCGGGGTGATAGGTACATTATCCTGTATTCCGGGGTATCGGGGTGATAGGTACATTATTCTGTATTCCGGGTATCAGGGTGATAGGTACATTATTCTGTATTCCGGGTATTGGGGTGATAGGTATATTATTCTGGTTGGGGTTATCAGGGGTATCGGGGTGACAGGTTTGGGTGGGGTTATCAGGGGTATTGGGGTGATGGGTGAGGTTGGGATTATCAGGGGTGTTGGGCTGATTGGTGGGGTTGGGGTTATCAGGGGTATGGGGGTGATGGGTGAGGTTTGGGTTATCAGGGGTGTTGGGGTGATTGGTGGGGGTGGGGTTATCAGGGGTATGTGGGTGAGGGGTGAGGTTGGGGTTATCAGGGTTGATTGGTGAGGTTGGGGTTATCAGGGGTATGGGGGTGATGGGTGAGGTTGGGGTTATCAAGGGTATGGAGATGATGGGTGAGATTGGGGTTATCAGGGGTAATGGGTGAGATTGGGGTTATCAGGGGTATCGGGGTGCTGGGTGAGCTTGGGGTTATCAGGGGTGTTGGGGTGATTGGTGGGGTTATCAGAGGTATCGGGGTGATGGGCGAGGTTGGGGTTATCAGGGGTATGGGGGGTGAAGGGTGAGGTTGGGGTTATCAGGGGTATGGGGGTGAAGAGTGAAGTTGGGGTTATCAGGGGTATGGAGATGATGGGTGAGATTGGGGTTATCAGGGGTATGGGGGTTAGGGGTGAGGTTGGGGTTATCAGGGGTGATTGGTGAGGTTGGGGTTATCAGGGGTATGGGGGTGAAGGGTGAGGTTGGGGTTATCAGGGGTATGGGGGGTGATTGGTGAGGTTGGGGTTATCAGGGGTATGGGGGTGAAGGGTGAGGTTGGGGTTATCAGGGGTGTTGGGGTGTTTGGTGGGGGTGGGGTTATCAGGGGTATGGGGGTGAAGGGTGAGGTTGGGGTTATCAGGGGTATGGGGGAGAAGGGTGAGGTTGGAGTTATCAGGGGTATGGGAGTAAAAGGTGAGGTTGGGGCTATCAGGGGTATGGGGGGTGATTGGTGAGGTTGGGGTTATCAGGGGTATAAGGGTGAAGGGTGAGGTTGGGGTTATCAGGGGTATGGGGGTGAAGGGTGAGGTTGGGGTTATCAGGGGTGTTGGGGTGTTTGGTGGGGGTGGGGATATCAGGGGTATGGGGGGTAAAGGGTGAGGTTGGGGTTATCAGGGGTGTTGGGGTGTTTGGTGGGGGTGGGGTTATCAGGGGTATGGGGGTGATGGGTTCATTATTCTGTATTCCAGGATATCGGGGTGATAGGTACATTATCCTGTATTCCGGGTATCGGGGTGATAGGTACATTATCCTGTATTCCGGGTATCGGGGTGATAGGTACATTATCCTGTATTCCGGGATATCGGGGTGATAGGTACATTATCCTGTATTCCGGGATATCGGGGTGATAGTTACATTATCCTGTATTCCGGGATATCGGGGTGATAGGTTCATTATTCTGTATTCCAGGGTATCGCGGTGATAGGTACATTATCCTGTATTCCGGAGTATCGGGGTGATAGGTACATTATTCTGTATTCCGGGGTATCGGGGGGATAGGTACATTATCCTGTATTCCGGGTATCGGGGTGATAGGTACATTATCCTGTATTCCGGGGTATCGGGGTGATAGGTACATTATCCTGTATTCCGGGATATCGGGGTGATAGGTACATTATTCTGTATTCCAGGATATCGGGGTGATAGGTACATTATCCTGTATTCCGGGGTATCGGGGTGAAAGGTACATTATCCTGTATTCCGGGATATCGGGGTGATAGGTACATTATCCTGTATTCCGGGATATCGGGGTGATAGGTACATTATTCTTTATTCTGGGGTATCGGGGTGATAGGTACATTATCCTGTATTCCGGGTATCGGGGTGATAGGTACATTATCCTGTATTCCGGGATATCGGGGTGATAGGTACATTATCCTGTATTCCGGGGTATCGGGGTGATAGGTACATTATCCTGTATTCCGGGATATCGGGGTGATAGGTACATTATCCTGTATTCCGGGGTATCGGGGTGATAGGTACATTATCCTGTATTCCGGGGTATCGGGGTGATAGGTACATTATTCTGTATTCCGGGTATCAGGGTGATAGGTACATTATGTGTGAAAAAAGTATAGCGAGCGCTACAGGTACAAGAGCACAAGCAGCTAGAACACCAAAAAGGCAACCAATCCTCCTTACAATAGTCAATAATAAAAGAAAAGTAGGTGCAGCGCTAAAACAAATTATAAATATTACTCTATAGGATAAATATAAATATCAGTGGTCAAAACAGATATACCACAGAGGTGAATAATGCATTATTCACCTCTGTGGTATATCTGTTTTGACCACTGATATTTATATTTATCCTATAGAGTAATATTTATAATTTGTTTTAGCGCTGCACCTACTTTTCTTTTATTATTGATAGGTACATTATCCTGTATTCCGGGGTATCGGGGTGATAGGTACATTATCCTGTATTCCAGGGTATCGCGGTGATAGGTACATTATCCTGTATTCCGGAGTATCGGGGTGATAGGTACATTATTCTGTATTCCGGGGTATCGGGGTGATAGGTACATTATCCTGTATTCCGGGTATCGGGGTGATAGGTACATTATCCTGTATTCCGGGGTATCGGGGTGATAGGTACATTATCCTGTATTCCGGGATATCGGGGTGATAGGTACATTATTCTGTATTCCGGGGTATCGGGGTGATAGGTACATTATCCTGTATTCCGGGTATCGGGGTGATAGGTACATTATCCTGTATTCCGGGGTATCGGGGTGATAGGTACATTATCCTGTATTCCGGGATATCGGGGTGATAGGTACATTATCCTGTATTCCGGGGTATCGGGGTGATAGGTACATTATTCTGTATTCTGGGATATCGGGGTGATAGGTACATTATTCTGTATTCTGGGATATCGGGGTGATAGGTACATTATCCTGTATTCCGGGATATCGGGGTGATAGGTACATTATTCTGTATTCCGGGATATCGGGGTGATAGGTACATTATCCTGTATTCCGGGATATCGGGGTGATAGGTACATTATCCTGTATTCCGGGATATCGGGGTGATAGGTACATTATCCTGTATTCCGGGATATCGGGGTGATAGGTACATTATCCTGTATTCCGGGGTATCGGGGTGATAGGTACATTATCCTGTATTCCGGGATATCGGGGTGATAGGTACATTATCCTGTATTCCGGGGTATCGGGGTGATAGGTACATTATCCTGTATTCCGGGATATCGGGGTGATAGGTACATTATCCTGTATTCCGGGATATCGGGGTGATAGGTACATTATCCTGTATTCCGGGATATCGGGGTGATAGGTACATTATCCTGTATTCCGGGGTATCGGGGTGATAGGTACATTATTCTGTATTCCGGGTATCAGGGTGATAGGTACATTATCCTGTATTCCGGGGTATCGGGGTGATAGGTACATTATCCTGTATTCCGGGATATCGGGGTGATAGGTACATTATCCTGTATTCCGGGATATCGGGGTGATAGGTACATTATCCTGTATTCCGGGATATCGGGGTGATAGGTACATTATTCTGTATTCTGGGATATCGAGGTGATAGTTACATTATCCTGTATTCCGGGGTATCGGGGTGATAGGTACATTATTCTGTATTCCGGGTATCAGGGTGATAGGTACATTATTCTGTATTCCGGGTATTGGGGTGATAGGTATATTATTCTGGTTGGGGTTATCAGGGGTATCGGGGTGACAGGTTTGGGTGGGGTTATCAGGGGTATTGGGGTGATGGGTGAGGTTGGGATTATCAGGGGTGTTGGGCTGATTGGTGGGGTTGGGGTTATCAGGGGTATGGGGGTGATGGGTGAGGTTGGGGTTATCAGGGGTGTTGGGGTGATTGGTGGGGGTGGGGTTATCAGGGGTATGTGGGTGAGGGGTGAGGTTGGGGTTATCAGGGTTGATTGGTGAGGTTGGGGTTATCAGGGGTATGGGGGTGATGGGTGAGGTTGGGGTTATCAAGGGTATGGAGATGATGGGTGAGATTGGGGTTATCAGGGGTAATGGGTGAGATTGGGGTTATCAGGGGTATCAGGGTGCTGGGTGAGCTTGGGGTTATCAGGGGTGTTGGGGTGATTGGTGGGGTTATCAGAGGTATCGGGGTGATGGGTGAGGTTGGGGTTATCAGGGGTGTTGGGGTGATTGGTGGGGGTGGGGTTATCAGGGGTATGTGGGTGAAGAGTGAAGTTGGGGTTATCAGGGGTATGGAGATGATGGGTGAGATTGGGGTTATCAGGGGTATGGGGGTTAGGGGTGAGGTTGGGGTTATCAGGGGTATGGGGGTGATGGGTGAGGTTGGGGTTATCAGGGGTGTTGGGGTGATTGGTGGGGGTGGGGTTATCAGGGGTATGTGGGTGAGGGGTGAGGTTGGGGTTATCAGGGTTGATTGGTGAGGTTGGGGTTATCAGGGGTATGGGGGTGATGGGTGAGGTTGGGGTTATCAAGGGTATGGAGATGATGGGTGAGATTGGGGTTATCAGGGGTAATGGGTGAGATTGGGGTTATCAGGGGTATCGGGGTGCTGGGTGAGCTTGGGGTTATCAGGGGTGTTGGGGTGATTGGTGGGGTTATCAGAGGTATCGGGGTGATGGGCGAGGTTGGGGTTATCAGGGGTATGGGGGGTGAAGGGTGAGGTTGGGGTTATCAGGGGTATGGGGGTGAAGAGTGAAGTTGGGGTTATCAGGGGTATGGAGATGATGGGTGAGGGTGGGGTTATCAGGGGTATGGGTGTTAGGGGTGAGGTTGGGGTTATCAGGGGTGATTGGTGAGGTTGGGGTTATCAGGGGTATGGGGGTGAAGGGTGAGGTTGGGGTTATCAGGGGTGTTGGGGTGTTTGGTGGGGGTGGGGTTATCAGGGGTATGGGAGTGAAGGGTGAGGTTGGAGTTATCAGGGGTATGGGGGTGAAGGGTGAGGTTGGGGTTATCAGGGGTATGGGGGAGAAGGGTGAGGTTGGAGTTATCAGGGGTATGGGAGTAAAAGGTGAGGTTGGGGCTATCAGGGGTATGGGGGTGAAGGGTGAGGTTGGGGTTATCAGGGGTATGGGGGTGAAGGGTGTGGTTGGGGTTATCAGAGGTATCGGGGTGATGGGTGAGGTTGGGGTTATCAGGGGTATGGGGGTGATGGGTGAGGTTGGGATTATCAGGGGTATGGGGGGGGTGAAGGGTGAGGTTGGGGTTATCAGGGGTATGGGGGTGAGGGGTGAGGTTGGGGTTATCAGGGGTATGGGGGTGAGGTTGGGGTTATCAGGGGTATGGGGGTGAGGTTGGGGTTATCAGGGGTATGGGGGTGAGGTTGGGGTTATCAGGGGTATGGGGGTGACCTGTATGGTGGGTAATGTCTCTCTCGGTGTTTGGTAGATTTGTCACCCTCGTCACTCCCCTCCCCTCCTCCGGATGGCTCCACATTGAAGAACTGGTCGGTCTAGTTTTATAATCCAGCTCTGAGTGAGTTGGAGACGAAGAGACAGCGTCCTCGCCCTGCATTCAGCGTCTGACCCTGCACCAAGTACAGGCACAATGTCACCAGGGCCCTGCCATCCCCCACTGTGGCCCCCCAGGATCTGGCACCATGTGAGGGTCCTGCTGCTCCTTCTCCTCTGCTGTACAGGTAGGACACTGATGTATGAACCGTGTAAAGAGGGGGGTACCACCGTTGTATGTGCTGGGAGTACCACCATTATGTGTTCTGGGGGTGTCACCTTTGTGTGTGCTGGGGGGGTCACCATTCTATGTACTGGTGGGGGTGTCACCATTGTATGTGCTAGAGGTACCACCATTGTATGTGCTGGAGGTGTCACCATTGCACATATTGGGGGTGTCACCATGGTATGTGCTGGGGGTACCACCATTGTATGTGCTGGGGGTGTCACCACTGTATTTGCTGGGGGTGGCACCACTGTATGAGCTGGGGGTACCACCATTCTATGGGCTGGGGGTACTCACTATTCAACTCAGGAATGACGGCTGTCACTTTATGTCTGTCTCTATACTTCATATGGTCACTTCTGGGGATCTCTCTCCAAAACAGCTGTCCTAAGATGTCTCCCTACATAGAGGTCTCAGGATGTCTCCCTACATAGAGGTCTCAGGATGTCTCCCTACATAGAGGTCTCAGGATGTCTCCCTACATAGAGGTCTCAGGTTGTCTCCCTACATAGAGGTCTCAGGTTGTCTCCTATTTAGAGGTCTCAGGTTGTCTCCTATTTAGAGGTCTCAGGTTGTCTCCTATATAGTGGTCTCAGGTTGTCTCCCTACATAGAGGTCTCAGGTTGTCTCCCTACATAGAGGTCTCAGGTTGTCTCCTATTTAGAGGTCTCAGGTTGTCTCCTATATAGTGGTCTCAGGTTGTCTCCCTACATAGAGGTCTCAGGTTGTCTCCCTACATAGAGGTCTCAGGTTGTCTCCCTACATAGAGGTCTCAGGTTGTCTCCTATTTAGAGGTCTCAGGTTGTCTCCCTACATAGAGGTCTCAGGTTGTCTCCCTACATAGAGGTCTCAGGTTGTCTCCTATTTAGAGGTCTAGGGTTGTCTCCCTACATAGAGGTCTCAGGTTGTCTCCCTACATAGAGGTCTCAGGTTTTCTCCCTACATAGAGGTCTCAGGTTGTCTCACTACATAGAGGTCTCAGGTTGTCTCCTATATAGAGGTCTTAGGTTGTCTCCCTACATAGAGGTCTCAGGATGTCTCCCTACCTAGAGGTCTCAGGATGTCTCCCTACATAGAGGTCTCATGTTGTCTCCCTACATAGAGGTCTCAGGATGTCTCCCTACATAGAGGTCTCATGTTGTCTCCCTACATAGAGGTCTCAGGATGTCTCCCTACATAGAGGTCTCATGTTGTCTCCCTACATAGAGGTCTCAGGTTGTCTCCCTACATAGAGGTCTCAGGATGTCTCCCTACATAGAGGTCTCAGGTTGTCTCCCTACATAGAGGTCTCAGGTTGTCTCCCTACATAGAGGTCTCAGGTTGTCTCCCTACATAGAGGTCTCAGGTTGTCTCCCTACATAGAGGTCTCAGGTTGTCTCCCTACATAGAGGTCTCAGGTTGTCTCCAACATAGAGGTATCAGGTTGTCTCCCTACATAGAGGTCTCAGGATGTCTCCCTACATAGAGGTCTCAGGATGTCTCCTACATAGTGGTCTCAGGATGTCTCCTACATAGAGGTCTCAGGTTGTCTCCTACATAGAGGTCTCAGGTTGTCTCCTACATAGAGGTCTCAGGATGTCCCCTACATAGAGGTCTCAGAATGTCCCCTACATAGAGGTCTCAGGTTGTCTCCCTACATAGAGGTCTCAGGTTGTCTCCCTACATAGAGGTCTCAGGATGTCTCCCTACATAGAGGTCTTAGGATGTCCCCTACATAGAGGTCTCAGGATGTCTCCCTACATAGAGGTCTCAGAATGTCTCCCTACATAGAGGTCTCGGGTTGTCTCCCTACATAGAGGTCTCGGGTTGTCTCCCTACATAGAGGTCTCATGTTGTCTCCCTACATAGATGTCTCAGGTTGTCTCCTATATAGAGGTCTTAGGATGTCCCTTACATAGAGATCTCAGAATGTCCCCTACATAGAGGTCTCAGGTTGTCTCCCTACATAGAGGTCTCATGTTGTCTCCCTACATAGATGTCTCAGGATATCTCCCTACATAGAGGTCTCAGGATGTCTCCCTGCATAGAGGTCTCAGAATGTCCCCTACATAGAGGTCTCAGGTTGTCTCCCTACATAGAGGTCTTAGGATGTCCCCTACATAGAGGTCTCAGGATGTCTCCCTACATAGAGGTCTCAGGATGTCTCCCTGCATAGAGGTCTCAGGATGTCTCCCTACATAGAGGTCTCAGAATGTCTCCCTACATAGAGGTCTCGGGTTGTCTCCCTACATATAGGTCTCGGGTTGTCTCCCTACATAGAGGTCTCATGTTGTCTCCCTACATAGATGTCTCAGGATATCTCCCTACATAGAGGTCTCAGGATGTCTCCCTGCATAGAGGTCTCAGAATGTCCCCTACATAGAGGTCTCAGGTTGTCTCCCTACATAGAGGTCTTAGGATGTCCCCTACATAGAGGTCTCAGGATATCTCCCTACATAGAGGTCTCAGAATGTCTCCCTACATAGAGGTCTCGGGTTGTCTCCCTACATATAGGTCTCGGGTTGTCTCCCTACATAGAGGTCTCATGTTGTCTCCCTACATAGAGGTCTCAGGTTGTCTCCCTACATAGAGGTCTCAGGATGTCCCCTACATAGAGGTCTCAGGATGTCTCCCTACATAGAGGTCTCAGAATGTCTCCCTACATAGAGGTCTCGGGTTGTCTCCCTACATATAGGTCTCGGGTTGTCTCCCTACATAGAGGTCTCATGTTGTCTCCCTACATAGAGGTCTCAGGTTGTCTCCCTACATAGAGGTCTCAGGTTGTCTCCCTACATAGAGGTCTCAGGATGTCTCCCTATAAAGAGGTCTCAGGTGGTCTCCCTATGTAGAGGTTGTGGTCCCTGACAGACAGAAGGGATATTTTGCAGTCCCCCCCCCCCCCCACCATGTAATATGGGGATTGGTAGGTCTCTGGGTGGGTAATGTAGGGTGACGTTACCCCAGAGGAGGCGGGGCTCTGACCACATAAGCAGGTAGAAGGGTCAAGTCAGGGCCTTGGATTTGGCATTCATTTGGTGAGTCGGAGTCATGGGCACTAGGACAAGCCTGCTGGTATACAAAGGGAGACGGGCAGGGCTGACACCTCGCTTCTGTAAACCTTCATTCCACTTGAAGGACATGCAGGAGCGGCCATTATTCTGCCTGTTCCTGGGGTGAGCTGGACCAATCCACACGCAGATTGGTGTTGGGTCCTTCTCACCCAGGACATCCTCAGGGTAAAAGCTTCACTTGCTGCATGCTTGTTTTTGCTGTGTGCCAGATGGTAGTGACACAAGGATGAGGATGACATCTACAGAGCCTGGACCTTGGCTGCTTCTATATCTCTTCTCCTGCCCATTGCCTTGCATTGATTTAGACTGTAAGCTCTTGGGCTCGGTATTTCCTGCAGAGAAATGTCCACGAAGCGGGGTGACACATGCACCGAGCATTCCTCTGTCACCATGATTCATAAATCTGGGGTGTCAGTCACATCTACAGGACACTTTTGCTGTCACGGAGGCCTCTGATCGCACTGTCGCCGTTTCTAACGAGCCAGATCTGACTGAATTCCTTGTAAAAGGTTCCAGCCCTCCTTTACACTGTAATTAAAGGTTTAGGAGCTGTGAGAGTCGGCTGAGCTCCGTCAGTTTCTGCAGAGGGGGGGCCGGGGCAGAAGGGGATCTTCTATCAAACTGGAGGGGGTTGGGTCAGATGGACTGTCGGTATGGAGGGGGTTGGGTCAGATGGACTGTCGGTATGGAGGGGGTTGGGTCAGAGGGACTGTCGGTATGGGGGGGTTGGGACAGAGGGACTGTCAGTATGGAGGGGGTTGGGTCAGAGGGACTGTCAGTATGGAGGAGGTTAGGTCAGATGGACAGTCAGTATAGAGGGGTTGGGTCAGAGGGACTGTCAGTATGGAGGGGGTTGGGTCAGAGGGACTGTCAGTATGGAGGGGGTTGGGTCAGAGGGACTGTCAGTATTGAGGAGGTTGGGTCAGAGGGACTGTCGGTATGGGGGGGTTGGGACAGAGGGACTGTCGGTATGGGGGGGTTGGGTCAGATGGACAGTCAGTATGGAGGGGGTTGGGTCAGAGGGACTGTCAGTATTGAGGAGGTTGGGTCAGAGGGACTGTTGGTATGGGGTGGTTGGGACAGAGGGACTGTCAGTATGGGGGGGGTTGGGTCAGAGGGACTGTCAGTATTGAGGAGGTTGGGTCAGAGGGACTGTCGGTATGGGGGGGTTGGGACAGAGGGACTGTCAGTATGGGGGGGTTGGGTCAGATGGACTGTCAGTATGGGGGGGTTGGGTCAGAGGGACTGTCAGTATGAAGGAGGTTGGGACAGAGGGACTGTCAGTATGGGGGGGTTGGGTCAGAGGGACTGTCAGTATGGGGGGGGTTGGGTCAGAGGGACTGTCGGTATGGGGGGGTTGGGTCAGAGGGACTGTCAGTATGGGGGGGGGTTGGGTCAGAGGGACTGTCGGTATGAAGGAGGTTGGGACAGAGGGACTGTCAGTATGCGGGGGTTGGGTCAGAGGGACTGTCAGTATGGGGGGGTTGGGACAGAGGGACTGTCAGTATGGGGGGGTTGGGTCAGAGGGACTGTCAGTATGAAGGAGGTTGGGACAGAGGGACTGTCAGTATGGGGGGGTTGGGTCAGAGGGACTGTCAGTATGGGGGGGGTTGGGTCAGAGGGACTGTCGGTATGAAGGAGGTTGGGACAGAGGGACTGTCAGTATGGGGGGGTTGGGTCAGAGGGACTGTCAGTATGGGGGGGTTGGGACAGAGGGACTGTCAGTATGGGGGGTTGGGTCACATGGACAGTCAGTATTGACAGTCACCTATCCCTGGGCCGGGGTGATGAAGCATTCACCAGTCACCTGTCATAGGTGAGGCCTACACTCATACAGGTGTATGGAGAGCGCTGGGTTGGGGTATCATTCACCAGCTCAGCTGTCAGAGCACAGAAATCCCGTCTCAGGTGAAGTTGACAGCTGGGCCAGCCCGGACATAAATCAGAGAGCAGAGAGGCGTCTTCCTCAGGTGTGATTGTGACATCGTTCAGCAGCAGGCCTGGCTGGTATGAAGTCTCGGGGAGCACACTTGGCTGTGTATTCCGTCTCCCGGAGCAGTTGGCTGAATGAAACAAACATGAGGCAATGGCATGCAGTGAAAGGCCTGAATAGAACAAATTCTAATCCTTCCAAACAGTACGGCCGTCCCATTCCTGTTATTGACTCATCAAATATTCCACAATAGACAGGGAGGGTCAGATAAACATGGCCTGCGCTGCACACTCACTGCACTGCCCAGGGGGATTTCTACGACTTTAATTTGCTGGAAATACGACGTTGTCTGCACTTTACATTTTGTTTTCTGTCAAATCTGTGGGATCCTCGGAACTTCTGACAGTTCGCACAGTCTGGGTATTGCCTGGGGGTCAACCTGCACAAGTCTGGTCTCCCCAGAAAGTGCCGGTATGGTGGGTCACACACAAAACTCCCCATTTCTTCTCACTTCTCCATTTACAGTCATGTAGTCTGCAGCTGGATGGGATTAGAGGCACACTCACACCCTGGGAGGGGAACTGATACTGGCACATGAGGACATACACATAGGAGGAGGCCAATGTCAGAAGATACAACAATGCCTCAAGATTTCTCATCGGTGTGCATATATAACATGATCACCCCGAGGAGCCACTTCCAACATCCGCCAACCAAAACTCCCAGCCTGCTTGGGCACCATGTGTTCTGCTTCTGGGAGAGGAAGAGGCGAGATGAGCAGTTTCTTGGCTTTTTTCTGTCTGGTCTGATCAATGATTTATCCTGAGCCTGGTCATCGGACAGTCAGGCAAATGGTCCATAGGTTTAATATCGTTGCCTATTCTACCAAATCCAAAGCCTAAAGTCCCGGCCTGACAAGTCAAACCTAAACTCATTCCTTCCAAGAAGAATTTTACCAGCAAAGCCTTTCACTGAATCTATGTGGATATCTACGGGTTCACACTGCCACTGAGATATGAGTGGTCTGGCCATTACTACCATACAATGGTGGAAGATGATGGAAGAATGATGATGAAAATCATGGAAGGAAAGTACGGACGATGATGGATGATGGGAATAATGGGAGATTGCAAAACAAAGTGATAGAATGAGGGGATGTGAAAATGGGAGTATGACAGAATAATGTGAGGAGAGAATGAAATGATGGGATCATGGGATCACAGTAGGACAGATGATGGGAAAACTTGGGGACTGGAGGTTAAAGTAATGGGATGAAGAGATGATGGAAGGAGCAGAGAAAGTCAGGGTACGTTTATGAGATTATGGGATAGGAGACGGGAGATGGCAGATTAATGTAGTGAAAGGATGGGACAATGGTGGAAATGAGATATTGTAAGGATGAGACGATGGGGGGAGCAGGGAATGGAAAGGTTATGGGATTATGAGATGGGGATGGTACAATAAAATAGTGGGGGGATGGGATGATGGAGCAAGCAGAGAATGGGAAGGGAAGGTTATGGGATTATGAGATGGGGATGGTACAATAAAATAGTGGGGGGATGGGATGATGGAGCAAGCAGAGAATGGGAAGGGAAGGTTATGGGATTATGAGATGGGGATGGTACAATAAAATAGTTGGGGAAATGGGATGATGGTGGCAGGGTGAGAAATGGCAAGGATGGGATGATGGAGGGAGCAGAGAATGGAAGGGAAGGTTATGGGATTATGAGAAGGGGGATGGCGGAATAAGATGGTGGGAGGATGGGATGATGGTGGCAGGATGAGATATGGTAAGGATGGGATGATAGAAGGAGTGGGGAATGGGAGGGTAGGGTTATGAGATTATGGGATATAAGAAGAGAGGGTGGCAGAATAAGGTTGCCCAGGCGTTCCACCACGGGGATCGGTAATAAGTAGAGCAGTGGGATCATGGATGTGTGAGGGTATAATGGCTGAGCAGTAGAATAATGGTGGGGTGAGGGAATAATGAATAGAGGAGTGGAATCATGATACAAAGAAACTTACAAGAATGATGGCAGAATAAAAACCAAGTAGACCATCAAGTCCACCACATTTTTTTTCATTTATATATTTTTTGTTATCTTTATATGAATATAGATCTATGTTTGTCCCAAGCATGTTTGAATTTACTTACTGTTGATTGACTCCCCACCTCTGCTGAAAGGACCCCCTTCCTCCTGTCGGTGACCCCTCTAGTGATAGGATCTATATAGAGGAATCCGGACCTCCTTCCTCCTGCTGGTGACCCCTCTAGTGATATAAAATGTAGCACTACCCCCTTAGGAGTTGCTGAAATTTTGGGTCCCCCTATAGTCCTGCACAGCCAGGCAATAAGCATTTCTACAATTTGGATCCTGGAGTCGGAAATCAGCCCTTGAGCTTGTTTTTGATATTTTAGGGGGATATCAACTTGGATGGGGAAAGGGGTATATGGGATGCCCAGTGGAACCGATGAACTGAGACAACTTCCTGGAACTATTACAAGTCTTTACTGCAATACAGTCTCTCTTGGAGAGCTAGCCAGCATCTCCCAGTGTACCTCTCCAGAACCCAAATATTCCTCGATCTGGCTGCCTGAAGGAAATCTCTGGACAGGGGGATCCAGTTCTGTCACCCAACCAGGTTTGCTAATCTGCTTTCCCACCAGAGTGCTCCTTCCCCTATCTGGCCCAGGGGGTGTAGGTTTACTCACTCAGTCCTTCTCCTGTGCTGCTAGTGATTCGGTAGCTGCTACCAGGTCGCTCCTTCTCTGCTGCTCAGGTGGTCCTCTCTCAGGGGGCCGGTGAGGGTGCAAGCTTTCTTCTTGTCCAGCTCCTCCACCTGTAGGTGGGCCCCTCCCCCATCTGGGCCCTCTCTCAAGCTACTACACTTCAGCTTACTTCTCCACCTAACACCCACATTCTCCTGCTGCTGAGCAGGCTCTTTCACTTTTAAGGGTTGTCCTGGCCCCTTTCCAAGCTTCCTGTTGGGGATTGGCTAGGATCCCTTAAGAGTACAAGCCAATCACTCCTCAGACTCACCAACTGCTTCTAGACCTTTCTCCAAACTTCTAGAGCATGGGGGAAATTCCAGAGGAGCTGACCAGCAGACTCTCTCAGATATGACCCAAATGTAACCTCCCTCTGACTGTTGCACCTGGGCTGCTGTTCAGCCCCATCTAACAACTGAAACTAGAGCTCCCCCTCGCTAACTAGGATGGTGTTACATAAAGATCTATATAGAAGAATCGGGACCTCCTTCCTCCTGCTGGTGACTCCTCTAGTGATATAAAGATCTATGTAGAGGAATCAGGACCTCCTTCCTCCTGCCGGTGACCCCTCTAGTGATAGATCTATATAGAGGAATCAGGACCTCCTTCCTCCTGCCGGTGACCCCTCTAGTGATAGGATCTATATAGAGGAATCAGGACCTCCTTCCTCCTGCTGGTGACTCCTCTAGTGATATAAAGATCTATGTAGAGGAATCAGGACCTCCTTCCAGCTGCAGGTGATGCCTCTAGTGATATAAAGATCTAAATAGAGGAGTCATGACCTCTTTCCTCCTGCCGGTGACCCCTCTAGTGATATAAAGATCTATATATAGAGGAATCAGGACCTCCTTCCTCCTGCTGAAGATCCCTCTAGTGAGTCATTGCTAGGACCAATATGATCCTCCAACTTGTCCTTCAGCACTAGAACCATAATGATCTTCCAATGTGTCCTTCAGCACTAGAACCAATATGATCCTCCAACTTGTCCTTCAGCACTAGAACCAATATGATCCTCCAACTTGTCCTTCAGCACTAGAACCAATATGATCCTCCAACGTGTCCTTCTTCATTAGAACTAATGTGATCCTTCAACTTGTCATTCATTACTAGAACCAATATGATCCCTCCAACTTGTCTTCATCACTAGGACCAATATGATCCCCTAACTTGTCCTTCATTACAAGAACCAATATTATCCTCTAACATGTCCTTCATTACAAGAACCAATCTGATGCCCCAACTTGTCCGTCATCACTGGAACCAATAGAATCCTCCAACTTGCTATTATTTGTGCAATTTATTTCTGAGAAGAATGAACCAAAGTAATTGTTTAAAAGAAAAGTCTGGGGATATTAAAACACAAACATACATACTCGCCTACATGCTGCACCATCACTATGATGCTGCACTGTCCCCTGCCAGCTTCTGTTGTTGGAGACAATGTAGGGTTGAGGGAATAAAGAACAGAGGGGTAGAATCATGGAGGGGTGAGGAAACAATGAGAATTGCAATGGGATCATGGATGTGCGAGGGTATAATGATTAGAGCAGTAGGATTATGGTTGAAATCAGCGTGAAAGTATGGAGGGGTGAAGGGATAATGATGAGAGCAGTGGGTCAACAGATGGGTGAGGGAATAATGATGAAATTGGTGAGGTCATAAACGGGTGAAGGGTATTGATAAGATGGGTGGGATCATGGAGGAGTGAAGGGTATTGATGAGAGGGGTAGAATCCTGGAGGGGTGAAGGGTAGTGATGAGAGGGGTGGGATCTTGGAGGGGTGAAGGGTACTGATGAGAGGGGTGGGATCTTGGAAGGGTGAAGGGTACTGATGAGAGGTGAGATCCTGGAGGGGTGAAGGGTACTGATGAGAGGTGAGATCCTGGAGGGGTGAAGGGTACTGATGAGAGGTGAGATCCTGGAGGGGTGAAGGGTATTGATGAGAGGGGTGAGATCCTGGAGAGGTGAAGGGTATTGATGAGAGGGGTGAGATCCTGGAGAGGTGAAGGCTATCGATGAGAGGGGTGGGATCCTGGAGAGGTGAAGGCTATCGATGAGAAGTGGGATCCTGGAGAGGTGAAGGGTATTGATGAGAGGGGTGGGATCCTGGAGAGGTGAAGGGTATTGGTGAGAGGGGTGGGATCCTGGAGAGGTGAAGGGTATTGGTGAGAGGTGGGATCCTGGAGGAAGGAGGGATTTTGATGGAGGGAGTACATAATGGTCAGGATCAGGGGCGGACTGACAACTCATGGGGCCCCTGGGCAATAGGGGATCATGGGGCCCCTGTGTCCTTGCCCAAACTCAAAAAAGCCTATGAAAAAGGTACCGGGAGCATCTCATGGGACCCCCTACTGACCCTGGGCCCTCGGGCAGTGCCCGAGTTTCCAAATGGTCAGTCCGCCCCTGGTCAGGATGCTCCTGGAAGGATGAAATTATGACTGGTCATGTTTAGGATTTAAGATCTACACTTGGGCCCCTGGAACTAGAACTATGCCTTCTATGCATTAGGGACACTGATAATATCTCTGCAGGATATTTTCTCCTAGCTGGCTGCCACCCACATACTGAGCTTCATTCACTTCATGAGCGGACTCCACCCTCATTGCTCATCTTTGTTTTGTTATTCAACACTCCAGTTTAGGGCCCGACCCAGGAACACCCTTTCCTATTGTCTGTTGTGTTTATGAACGACCAGTAACACTACCCTGCTGTATTGCTCAATAAATTGGAATACTGGACTCTACTATTTTATATCTTTATATTAATGATTCATGGTCATTTCTATCACCAATTCTGAAGGTACCTCATAGTTTTGGATTTACCAGCTCTTTCAATCCCTGTGACATTGGAGATCAGGACAATAACAAGGAGCCAATCTCTCTAGCAGGAACACAGACAGAAATAAAACCCCAACAGGAGTTCTGATACCCAATTCTAAAAAAGTGTTGCATTTAGTAAAATATACCTTGTATGGCATAATACCAATGGTTCCGTGTTGCCTTAATAAAGGGGTCCAGCGTGGCCACAAGTGTTAGTGTGTTGCCATACAAGTACATTTACCTTTGGCTTGCAGTTATCTGCCACCATACTGGTATCTCCAAATACTTGGATCTGCTGTTCCCGTGACCCTAAGCCATGATCACTGGATGGTATTTGGTTTTTGCACCATTGTTTGTAAGCTCCAGAGAGGCCATCAAGTCCATGTTGATCCCTGGTATCTCCAAATACTTGGATCTGCTGTTCCCGTGACCCTAAGCCATGATCACTGGATGGTATTTGGTTTTTGCACCATTGTTTGTAAGCTCCAGAGAGGCCATCAAGTCCATGTTGATCCCTGGTATCTCCAAATACTTGGATCTGCTGTTCCCGTGACCCTAAGCCATGATCACTGGATGGTATTTGGTTTTTGCACCATTGTTTGTAAGCTCCAGAGAGGCCATCAAGTCCATGTTGATCCCTGGTATCTCCAAATACTTGGATCTGCTGTTCCCGTGACCCTAATCCATGATCACTGGATGGTGTTTGGTTTTTGCACCATTGTTTGTAAGCTCCAGAGAGGCCATCAAGTCCATGTTGATCCCTGGTATCTCCAAATACTTGGATCTGCTGTTCCCGTGACCCTAAGCCATGATCACTGGATGGTGTTTGGTTTTTGCACCATTGTTTGTAAGCTCCAGAGAGGCCATCAAGTCCATGTTGATCCCTGGTGACTACATGGGTATGGTGTATTATTTGGGTCTTCAGCCTCCCCAGCACCATTTTCATACTTTCTGTATCTAGACAATGAAATTGCTTGCTGCCCTCTCCCTTTCCCTCTCTAATATATTTGTCTTTTTCAGTGATTTGGTTTTTCTTATATTATGTCCAGAAAAGAGGCAGCTTATGCCTACTCGCCTGGGCTTGGAGGTTGGCCTTGGATTTGTTGAAGGATCCATTTGTTTGTTTTCGGTGTTGTAATTGTTTTTCATACGGGCTCCTTTATTGTCCAGGATTCACATCCACAGACGGTGAGAGAAAATACCCCAGCCTGGGTAATTCTGATTGTTCTACTTCTAGACACGTCAGGAGATTTGAAGATTTATTTCTAGGTCTTTTCATCCTTGCTCTACCAAGCACCAGCCTGCATCGTATTTCCTGACTGCTGGATCCTTTGTTGTATTAATTGATTCATAGGGGCCAAATGTGTCTGCTAATCCCAGACAGGAGCGCCTGAAAATCCCAGGTCAGTGGTTCTTGAAATGCAGCAACAGCCTCACCTGCGCAGGCAATTGTATAGAGTCAGTAATTAGACACAGCAGAAATACAATTTATAATATCAGAGATTGGAAGGGGGACACCTCCTCTTGAATGCATTGCACTTTCAGCTTCGTAGAACATTAAGGGTTTGGGAGGTGATCCTCTACAGCTTCCCAATCTCACCTCCAGGACTGGCGCCTGGCTGAAAGGGTTAAAGAGTCGGTGAAATGGCAGTCGGTGTAGGTGAGTCCCATACACATGCTATGTGCACAATATCATTAGCCACCATTTATAATGCAATGACAGTTTCCATGGCAGTGCAGACCAATGTGCTCACCTTGTGGGAAAGGTCAATGTGCCTCCACACATGTGGTCACCCCGGCAGGCCGCTTAGCATTGTGGGTAAGCAGTGTGTGAGAGGATCACTCAGAAAGAAGAACCTGAAAGGTCAGATTCACAATGCAGACTGTAAACAATTCTGAAAAGAAGAATAGAATATTGTGGTCGGGAATTCAGACGTTTCCCTTTCACTAAGCAGAGATGTCACGGCCTCTTGCACCGTGATGGAGGGTGGGGACGGTCATATCAACAGAAAGAAAGTCACTTCTATATTCCTTCATCAGCGAGGAACTATGATCACCTTACAATACTGCCGCACATCAGCTGCAAGGTGAAATCAGGATTACAGTGGGATTGGCAGCTCTGTAGGAAGATGGATTGGACACTTGGGTGGGTTTGTTGTGTGGAAAGAACTTGAGGGGGGATCACCAGTCCGATAATTTTGTTGTCCTCATACAGGGGTGTCACAGAAGTATGACCATCATTTACAAAGACTTTCTGTAACCCTAACCCCAGAGATAGGCGTCATTTACTCCTAAACTTTGGCATATCAAGCCATGTCCTAACCCTCACCTGAGCCAAGTGAGCAGGCATCTTCATATCATATATGGTCATTGATGGAGCACATACAAACGTTTCGGTTGCATTTCATTCATGGCAATTCCCTCAAGACAACTCTGGAGCTGGGAGAGTCTCTACAAACTACATAAACTCAGCCTGAAAATTCATTCATTGATGGTGTGCGTCCACATCTACGACCAGATTCATGCCAGCAGGGAGATGCATATTGAAGTCCACTGTCCAGAAAACACATCCATCTATCTGCATAAGTGCATCCTTCTCAGGCCCTTTGTGTATTGTGCGAATACGGAACTGTCTGTCTGAGTGGACGAGGCTTCCTATTGGCTGGGAACTGCATATAAAATGGAGCTCATCAAATGAATTACAGCACTGCAATGAGTACAGCAAAGTTCTTATGAGCACCTACTACCCCCACTTGATAGATCGTG